>NW_021479979.1:44383-58760 GCF_001605985.2 Dendrobium catenatum | reverse complement strand
AGACTAGGTGTCATTGACATTAATGCATAAAATAAAATAAAAAACAAAAAAAAAATAAAAAAGGGGGTTGATCCTGATCATCACACACTCACTCACCACACAAAACAACCAAATTTGACATTGAATCATCGTACTGTACGATCCACTATCGTATTGTACGATACATCTAAATCTGCACAGAAAACAGCCATAAGCAAATTTTGCCTCTAATGATCGTTTTATACGATCTATATCGTACTATATGATACAGCTGACAGTCATTCAAGTTCGTATGGTACGACATTATTAAGCATCGTACGGTACGATACCTCTACTTTGTACTGTACGAGACACGTCAGCGAACGGATTGGGATGACATAACTCGAATTGGTACAACATTATTGTTGTTCGTATAGTACGATAACTACTCTTCGTATACAATCCACCTCAGCCAAATAAATGAGCACGCGGTAAAGCTGTCTGGTATGATATTATTACTTATCATACTGTACGATACAACTATTCATACAATACAAAACTTTTGGTCAAAAGTCGTACTGACGACACTCGGGACGATCGAAATTCTTCTGATCGTACAGTATGATATCTATCATACTGTATGCTTTGACCACCTTTTCTTGAAACGATTCGTCAGAATAATTAATACCATATTGTACTATACGAAACATGATCGTACTGTACTATTTTTGGAAAACTCTATAAATTGCCTGGCTAGGAAGTTCTCCTCACTTGCAACTCACTTCACACCTGGTCCTTCTCACCTTTCACTCAGCCTCTACACGATGTCATATTCCAGCAAGAGAGGTTGTTTGGCAGCTGGAAGTTCATCTTCTTCTAGTCGTCATAGCGCTCGGTTCCTGAGTACTGAAAATGAGGAAGCCTACCATAAGTATAAAGCCTGCAAAATTACACCTTCCAAAATGCTCAATCAGGCTACCCTGAATTTTGAGGTACTGAACTTCTTTGCTTCCACCACCTTTCAGTTCCTCCTCACCATGGCCTTTCCCTATAACTCTAAACTTTTATTAGAATTTCTAGGCAATCTCACTTACAGTGTCGACAACACAACTTTCTACTCCTTTGTTTGTCGTCACAACATAGAGATCACATGAGCCGACATCGCCCACTATATTGGGCTATCCACTGAAGGTCCTAGGGTTCATTCATTCCTCACAAACAAATTTGATTGGAGCGATATTAATCGAGTCCTTAGGAACGCCACATTCTATCAACACCAGCCCCTCATCCAATCACTAAATCGGAATGCCATAATTATTCAACATGTCCTTAGAACCTCTATAATACCCAAAGCTAGAGAATGGATCAACATGACCGCGTTTTATCTGTTGCTACCTTTCTCATCATGTCCAACACCAAATTCGATGAGGTCGATTTAATTGTTGACTACATTCGCCATATGACATTCGTTCGTCTCCCTACTACTCGACGGAAACAAAATCTAGCTCTTGGTCACCATATAAGATATATCCTCCAAAATAAATATCAATTAACCTATCATGGTGAACCCGACAATGTTCCTATCTTTTATACGAATGCCTCTTTCCGTATTCTTTTCCATCGGGGACACGAGCCTGAAAAACATGTCTTTAACAAAGAAGAAGTAGAAGATGCCCCGACCGTAGCTCACGCACGTCCACGACGACATGCACCACCCCGAGCACCTGCACCAGCACACCCTCACGATGATTTGGTCGAACGCTTCGACCAACTTCAGACTCATCTCAATACTCACAATCAAGAGCAACATCAGCAATACGAGACTGACATGCGAGGGTTTGGGGAATGCTTCACCGCTATTGATCACCAATTTGACGCTCTCCTTCAGAATTTCCAACCACACCCACCTCCACCCCCAACTGATCAAGATCCTCCGCTTTAAATTATCTTTGTATTATATTTTTTCATTTTTTTCTTTCTTAATGTTTTATCCTCTTTTTGGTGCTATCAAAATGGGGAGAAGGTTGTTGTAGTTTTGTTCTATGGTTAAATGCATTTCTTTTTATCATGTACTGCATTTTCCTTTTTATTGCATTTTTGTTTCCATAACAAAAAAAGTTCTTCAAACTTGCCTACAATAAAAATTATTTGACATCATTAAAAAGGGGGAGATTGTTGCAACCCATGACCCCGAGTTTGAGATTTTGATGATGAAAAATAATGTCGTTTGAATTATCTATTCATTGAATATTATTTTGTTTGCTATTGTCCGTGAGTACTAACATTTCAGGAAGATCACAAGCTACTCAGCACAAGAGGAAGACTTAAGAATGAGTAGATTTGGAGTATGAGTCTGACAATGTATTTTTATTTATTTTATTTTTACTTTTTTTGAGTCTGGCCACAAAATGCATAAAATTCTAAACAACCTTACACACACACAGGGAAAGAGGGTTTTTTAAGAGAAAAATTAGGAGATTTTCTTACTCTATAGATCGTACTGTACAAATTTATTTCGTACCGTACGATCTGAGCTTATAGGATGATTTTGTGAATAGATCGTACCGTACGAATCAAAATCGTACTGTACGATATGCTCTAATCCAAAATCCTAGCCATCAAATTAACTTAAGTAAGTTTTTTCTCCGTCGTTCGTACTGTATGAAGTAATTTGTACTGTACAATTTATTTTAAATACTTACTTAAATTAACCCGTGATTAGTGAAATAATTTAAGGCTCATTTTAAAATTGAATATCGTACTGTACGAACAAGTTCATATAATACGATGAATAGAGATGAATTCTGATCGTCCCGGAGATCGTCCTGGACGATCCATTAGTTTTTCCTCGTCGTATAGTATGATGTAGATCGTACTATACGATGAATAAAGAGGACTCTTGATCGTCCCAAAATTCATCCTAGACGATGCCTTGAATTTTGACCATTCATACTATACGATATATATTGTACAATACGATGAACAGAGACGACATTTGATCATCCATGCTATTGTCCTGCACAATCAATAATGTTGAGGATCGTACCATACGATTCAGTATCATACGGTATGATTTATTTTGAAGTGTTTGTACATCTTCATACCAGGATGATGCTTTGTATACATATCATACGGTACGATTAGAAATTGTATTGTACGATAGTAACAGCTGCTTTGAAATTTCAGGGATTTTGAAGCCTGTTTTTAGGTGTCAAAATAGTTATGTTTTTGTGTTTGAATCAGAGAGGAGAACGTGGTTAATGAGGGATTCCAAAGGAGAGAGCTTTTGAGAAGTTTTTTAGGGGTTGAGAGAGGAAGGAGAAGGTGAGCGTTGTGAGGGAGAAAAGGTGTGAGGGACATCACACAGTTGCTCCGAACTTGCTGCATCTTGCTCCTCCTGTGGCCCTAGAAGTATTTGTGAGAGGATCTCCAAGGGGAAGGCTCTTCTACATCCATGACCTCGAGGTACTCTGCCTTCTCCAGGAGGGAGAAAAACGAGAAGGTTAATATTAGAACTCCTGTTTAGGTTTTATTTATTACTATAAATCTTTCACAATTCATCCCCCCCCCTCTTGTCAATCTAGTAATTTCACCCTTCTATTGGCATATTTCGGAGGAGCGTGGAGGCCTGCGATCTTGTATATCCCTCAGGGTGGTGCGGTCGTATACTCTCTGCAGTTTGCAGCCAGCGGTGTCCTTTCGGAGGTCCACAAGTTTATGGCGACGATGATGGGACCCATTTCTCTCTCCATCTTAGGATCCTGTATTATTCTTTCCTATGTCTACTCTATGATTGTTACTCCTTAGATTAGGTCTTTCCTACTCTTAGTTAGGATTCTTTTCTTAATTAGGTTCCCCTCTTAGATAGGGTTTTCCCTAGCTATGATCCATTTCCTTCTTACCTTTTAGGCTATTTCGTACCTTATCAAATTTCCTTCTTCTCATCTGGTTTTGTGTTTTCTCAGCTCTCTCATCCTGAGACCACCGAGGAGACCTCGACACCTTCATACCTTTTATAGGTACTTGATACCTTACGGTGGATTAGTTGTTAACAATAGCTTAGACGAGGAAGGAGACTTCAGACGTCAGACTACTGGCAAGTAACTTATTCCCCATTAAATGTGTGGAATTAGAGTCGAGGATTCCCATTAAAATCCTTCTGACACTCTTTCCACTAGTGCTGGTGATTCACTATAGACTAGCAAGCCTCTCTGTCCCATGTAAAATATTCCTCAATATTTGTACCTCCTGAAGGGATCTTTCTTACTTTTCAGTACTCTGTATGGCAATGATGATGTTTCCTCTACCACATAATGTTCACTACGAAGAGTATAAGGCTATCCATGAAGGGGATATGCTGATATATCATAGGGATTTTCTCTTGTGTTTATGCACACCAATCACATTGGTGCCAGTGCATAAAATTGATAATTTATATCCATTTCCTTAAGGTGATACTGGGTCCATATCCACCTGTATAAATCAGGTGTGGTGATGTTGATCCAGTGTCCCTAATTTAAATTTAATTTTATTTAAGTGATACTAGGTATATGCCCACCTACATTAGTCAGGTGTGGTGATGTTTATCCAATGTCCCTAATTTAAATCTATTTTTTTGTTATAGGTTACTGGAGCCATGCCCACTTGCATTAGTCAGGTGTGGTGATGTTTATCATATGTCCCTATATAAATTCCTTTTTTACTATCGGTCATGATATGATAGTTATTCTCATCCAGTTTTGTTTGTCACCCCAAGCATGCTCTGGGATATCAAAACCAATTATTCAAATTTATTTTTCTAGAGGTGATATTGGGTTCATGCTCACTTGAGCTAATTAGGTGTGGTGATGTTGATCCAATGTCTCTATGTGAATTTCAGTCTACTGTCGGTCATGATACGATAGTCGTTCACACCCAGTTTTACTTGTCACCCCAAGCATGGTCTGGGATATCAAAACTAATAATTCAAATCCACTTTCTTGAGTTGATAATGGGTCCATGCCCATCTAGGTTAATCAGGTGTGGTTATGTTGATCCAATATCCCTAATTTAAATTCACTTTCTTGAGGTGATATTGGGTATGTGCTTGCCTACATTAGTCAGGTGTGGTGATGTTGATCCAATCTCCCTATGTGAATTTTCTTCTAATATTGATTACGATATAATAGATGTTCTTTCCCAGTTTAGCTTATCACCACAAGCGTTGCATGGGATACCAAAATTAAAAATCTAAATCTATTTTTTAGAGGTGATACCGGGTCCATACCCACATGCGTTAGTCAGGTGTGGTGATGTTGATCCACTATCTCTATGTTAATTTCTTCATCATATAAATTTTCTTTATATTATGCTCCCTAGTTCATTCAATAAAGTTGAATGGGATCTAGGATATCAAAACCATTGACTTAAACCCTTGAAATGTGTGATACTGGGTTAATACCAACCCATGTTAGTCGGGAGTGATAGTGTTGATCAATTATCCATATATAAATTTTATTCATATATCAATTTTATTATGATTGTCCTTCCCAGTTTCATTCATGTGGCAAATGTGGTCTGGGTTATCAAAGCCAACCATATACCCCCTCTTTCTACTATTTTAAATCTTTTGATAAAGTTGCATGAGGAATTTCGTCAGCATTTGGACGCTTATTGCCACAACAATTTGTCATTTACCATATAGTAACTAAAAATAGGCTCGGGAATTCCCAGATAACTTTTTCCTTGGAATTCTTCCAAACACTTTTACTTCTTCCCTCAAATCCTTACACTGATCTGTGTCAGGCTGGTGTTAAGGTGACTTACGCCTTCTATTTTTCTTCCTCAATAGAGACAGACAGTTAGTTGGCCACTTACTTACCTGGTAGGGTGCCCGATAGGGTCCATAGGAGGCATAAACCCACCTAAATTACTTTTACTTTTTCCCTCAAACCCCTACACAAATCTATGTCATGCTGGTGTTGAGGTGAATTTCGCCTTCTACCCTACTATTTTGATATGGTTAAACATGTAGATTAGTTACTTACTTACTTGGTTAGGTGCCCAATACAGTTCCTGGGAGGCATACCCCCAACCTAAATTACCTTTACTTTTTTCATCACACCCCTACACAAATCTATGTCAGGCCGGTGTCTAGGTGACTTTCACCTTCTACCCTGCTATTTCAATATGGTCAGGCAGGTAGATTGGTTACTTACTTACTTGGTGGGGTCCCCAAAAGAGTCCCTGGGAGGTATACCTCACCACCCTGACTCTACTCACTGGTCTGAAAGGATCAAGTGGGTATTGAGCCCTTCCTCATCTACTGCACAAAACTGATTAGGCAGGTGTTGAAGCTTCCTTGGTAGAGAGAGCCTGACAGACTCCATGGGAGGCATTCCTCGCCACCCTTTTTCTTTTTTGATGTCCTATTGTGATCAAGAAAGCATTAGAGCTTGAATCTTTACTCATTAGTTCAAAAGGATAAAATGAGTATTGATCCCTTCCTCATATATTATGCCAAACTGGTTAGGCAGGTGTTAAAGCTTCGAGCCTAACAGAGTCCCCTAGAAGAATTCCTCACCACCTTTTTTTATGATGTCCTATTATGATCAGGCAGGCGTCAAACCCTGACTCCTCACTTACTGGTCAGAAATGATTAAGTGGGTATTAATCCCTTCCTCATCTGCTATGCCAAATTAGTTAGGAAGGTGTTGAAGCTTCCTTGGTTGAGAGAACTCGACAGAGTCCCTCGGAGGTATTCCTTACCACCCATTTTCTTTCTGATATCCTTTTATGATCAGGTAGGCATCAGATACTAACTCTTTACTCACTGGTTTGAAAGAATCAAGTGGATATTGAGACCTTTCTCATTTAGTGCACCAAACTAGTTAGGCAGGTGTTGAAGCTTTCTTGGTTGCAATTCCTCCCCCCCCCCCTTTTTTTCTGATGTACTTTTGTAATCAGGTAGGAATCAGACCCTAACTCTTTAATAACTGGTTTAAAAGGTTTAAGTAAGTATTAATCCCTTCCTCATTTGTTGTGCCAAACTATTTAGGCAGGTGTTGAAGCTTCCTTGGTTGAGAGAGCTCGATAGAGTCCTTGCGAGGCATTCTTCACCGCCCTTTTTATTTTCTTATGTCCTATTGTGATCAAGAAAACGTTAGACCCTGACCATTTACTTATTGGTTTGAAAGGATCAAGTAGGTGTTGAGCCCTTCCTCATCTACTGCACCAAACTGGTTAGGCAGGTGTTGAAGCTTCCTTGGTTAAGAGAGCCCGATAGAGTCCCTAAGAGGCATTTCTCACCACCCTTTTTTTATGTCCTATTGTGATCACGAAGGCATCAGACCCCTACTCTTTACTCACATGTTAGAAAGGTTCAAGTTAATTTTGAGCCATTTCTCATCTACTACACCAAACCAGTTATGCAGGAGTTGAAGTTTCCATGGTTGAGAGAGCCCAATAGAGTCCCTTGGAGGCAATTCTCACCACCCTTTTTATTTTTTAATGTCCCATTATGATCAGGCTGATTTAATCACTGGTTTAAAAAGATCTAGTGGGTATTGAGCCCTTCCTCATCTGTTATGCCAAACTAGTTAGGTAGATGTTGAAGCTTTCTTGGTTGAGAGAGCCTGATAGAGTGCCTATGAGGCATTCATCACCACATTTTTTTTAATGATGTCCTGTTGTGATTAGAAAGCCATCAAACCTAGACTTTTTATTCACTAGTTCAAAAGGATCAAGTAGGTATTGAGCCCTTCCTCATCTGCTGTGCAAAACTAGATAGGCAGGCGTTGAAGCTTCCATAGTTGAGAAAGCCTTACAGAGTCCCTAGGAGGCATTCCTCACCGCCCTTTTTCTTTTCTGATGTTCTATTGTGATCAGGAAGGTGTTAGACCCTGACTCTTTACTCACTAGTTCGAAAGGATTAAGTGGGTATTGAGGCCTTCCTCATCTATTGCATCGAATTGGTTAGACAGGTGTTGAAGCTTCCTTAGTTGAGAGAGCCCGACAATGTTTATGGGAAGCATTCCTCACCACCTTTTTTATGTCCTTTTTTAATCAGGCATACATCAGACCATGACTCTTTACTCACTAGTTCCAAAAGAATCAAGTGGGTATTTAGCCCTTATTTGCTATGCCAAACTGGTTAGGTAGGTGTTGAAGCTTTCTTGGATGAGAGAGCTTGAGAGAGTTCCTAGGAGGCACTGCTCATGACCCCTTTCTTGACTTCTATCCTGCTATTTTGATAAAATCAAGCAAATAGACAATTTTCTTTAATACTTTTCTCTTTGGTTCTTCCTCTGCTCTGCCCCTGTAGTAGGGTAAGGAAAGGGTAGAATTCCTTTATTTTTTCACATATTGGCGATCTTTACTTCCGTTCTTTCTTTAGCTCTACACTTGCTATAGGGTAAGACCAGAAGAGGATCACACCAATTTTTCACCCTTTTGTGATATGTTATTACTTTTGTTTTTGTTCTCCCCTAGGCTCTTTCCTTCCTATAGGGTAAGGCTAGGAGAAGACCCCACTACTTGATCACCATTCGACGACCCTTTACTTTACTACCTTACCATTTGATTCTATCCTAGGCTCTGCCTTTGCTATAGGGTAAGGGAAAGAGAGGATCCCACTACTTTTCACCTTTTGGATGATCTTCATTATAGTTCTTTTGCTTTCCCTCTGCTCTGCCCTTACTATAGGGTAAGGCTAGGGGAGGATAACATTACTATTTTACTTCGGTGCTTTTCTCGGCTCTTCCCTCGCTATAGAGTAAGGCCTGGAGAGGATCTCCCCATTTTCACAACTTATGGTGATCTTTCACTTGTGCTCTTTTCTCTACTTTATTTGTCACATTCGGTCAACACCAACACGAGCGGCTCACTAATTTATTTGTCGCTCTTATTGGGGGTCCGATTTTTCTCCAAACCCTTAGTCAAGGGGTTGACTTGGTCAAATTGACCAAGCCAGGCCCAGAGACATCTCTCATTCAATATAGTGGGTTAAACTAAACTTGTCAAGCACCAACCTAAGCCCTGGGTCAACTTGAATGAACAGGTCAACCTGGGTTGACACAAATTGACCCAAATTACTTCCATTTGGTTTTAAATCATATTCATGGCTTTTAGACTCAATTTCTCACCTCCATTGGGTTCCATGGGTCAGACTAAGTCTCTTGAGCTCAGACCCATGTCTTGGGTCAACCTAGTTGACCAGGTTAACCCAAATTGATCCAATTAGCCTAGAAAATTGACCATATTGATTGGGTTGACCTTTGACTTGGTCAACCTAAGTCTTACATGGTAAAATATGATCTATTTAGGTCAAATTAAAGCCCTTTAATGTATTTAAAACCCCTTCATTTTGTTTCCTTGGCTCCAAGCCCGTCTAAATCACCCCCTCTCCCTCTAATTAGATCTAGATCCTTTTATTTAAAGAAATGCTAAAATGCCTTAAAACTCAGCAAGAAACAAAAACAACAACTCAAGTCACACCTAAAGCATCACATTCCTCCTTCAAGCAATACAAGAAAGAAGGAGGAATCAAAACGCCATGAAGATTTTCCAACAAAAACGATCTATCTAAAGCCAAATTAGCATAAATATCTGCTAATTTGTTACCACATGTATTCGAAAAAGAAAATACAATTTGATTAAACTCTAGCAAGAAAGCCAAATTATCATCAATCAATCTACTAACCTTCCAGGTTTTGACGGAATTTTGAAGTAGTTTTATGATATTGAAGTTGTCCCCTTCGATGATGACTCCTTGCGCTTCGAACATCCAATCCTGAACCACATTTTTCAGATATGAAACTGCTAATAACTCCAACTGTGAAATGTCCCAATGCAAGCAATGAGCTCCAAAAGCAACCAAGAATCTTCCTTTCTCATCTCTAGTAACACCGCCAATTCCAACCAAATTATTCCTCTTAAGAGCTGCATCCAAATTTATCTTTATCCACTAGGGAGGAGGAGGATGCCAAGGAGAAGACAACAAATGCTGATTAGCATCCCAGTTATCTGGTTGGATATTTAAAAAATTACTTTTTCCAGCAAAGGAGATAGCATTAGCAGCAATGGTATTATCTGAATCATCCTTTTCACCATGAACCAACTTGCATCTACTCTTCCATACAAGATAAGCAGTTGTACAAAAAATGTTTGCAATAAGAGAATTCTTTCCCACAAACCTTTGCAGACTTTCCAGGCAATCTAAAAAACTGTCAAAAACCGGAACTAAAAATCCCCAACTATTCAGTAAAGAGACAACTTTCCGGAGCTTGGAACAACTTCCTACTAAATGGCTGTTATCCTCATCTTCTCCACAACCCCTCGGGCAACCAGGAAAATTACTTAGCCTCCTCTTCACAAGGAATGTATTAGATGGAATTGCATTTTTACAAAGTCTCCGCCAAAAAAGTTCAATTTTTGGTTTTAACTTAAGTCTTTTCATCCAATTCCAATGAGCCATCTCCTCCTCATGAACCATAGCTGCTTCAAAGGCCATGGCAGTAATGGATTTCCCAAAAAATTTATCTTTCATTTCTAACAGATCTGAATTCCTGTTGTTAATAATAGGAATTGTTGTAATAACCTTCAAAAGCTGTTCTCCAAATATAACTTTAAGCTTATCCAAATTCCAATGGCCATTTTAAATGAATGAACTAAGATTAAAATTTGGATTAACCGGAATATTAACAAATGTAGGCCAATTAGCAATGCATTTGTCTAAAATCCAAGAATTATGTAGCCAATTGATAGATTTCCCATTGGAAACATTCCATCTAACAATGTTTTTGAGAAATTTAGCTCCCATAGTAATAATCTTCCAAGAAGGTGAACAACCTCTCTTCACTGTGCCCGACCACACATCTTCCCCATACTTAGCTCTCAGGATTTGATTAAATAAGGAATGAGGATTCATGCAAAAATTCCAAAGAAATTTGGCCCGAAGAGGGACAATCTTTGACACTGCTGAAAACAAGCCTCTGCCACCTTCATTTTTTGATTTACAAAGTAATTCCCAAGATGCATAATGGAGCCCAGCACTACCATTATTTTTACTCCATAAGAACCATCTACACATCTTATCAAACTCCTTAAGAATGCTCAAAGGAACCAACAAAAGAGTAGATAAAAACAGAGGTAATGAAAGGAAAGCAAATTTAACTAAAACCAATTTACCTTCCAATGAAATACATTTCTTTCCCCAAGTATTCAGTTTATTAGCAGCAGCCTCCAATAAAATCTGGAAATTTGAGGCCACCGTTCTTCTTAAAGTCATCTTCACACCAAGATAACTAATCTCCTTCACTATCTTGAAGTTGAGCTGTTTAACAATCTTCTTTTGGATTCTCCTTTTGGTATACTTCCCAAAAAGAATCTTGGATTTTGAAGTATTAACATTCTGCCCGTCCAATCACAATAATTGGAAATTATCTTCTTCAATTCCTTAACTTCTTTAATCATTGCCTCCAAAAAGATTAAGATGTCATCCGCATAGAGTAAGTGAGATACTCTTGGTGCTAACGGAGAAATAGAAATACCCAAACCACTTCTTCTTAGAAATATAGCATTAGAGAAAATTTGAGAGCATAAAATGAATAAAAATGGGGATAAAGGACAACCTTGCCTAAATCCACATCTTCCTTCAATCCAGTTAGTTTTCTATGTTGCGGATCTATGATTTTGATGATAGCAAACATTCCTTATTTCTCTATGATTACCTTATGTGCTAACGTTTCAGGTGCACACGATCAGACTGCAATCTGGAACCAGCTCTAGATTGGGTAGACTAGGTCTGTGTCAGTTTGTAATCTTTTTCTTTTCTTGAGTCTGTTGTTTTTGGTGTGGTATCTGATGATTTGTAACTTGGAAGATTTTCTGTTGTGCCCTAAAAGATTTCTATTTTTGATAACATCGTTCGGGACGATATTTATATCGTCCTAGACGATCTGACAAAAGTAGAAACCTAAATTAGGGCATCCTTATTAAAACAGCCGTCGTTTTGCAAAACACATTGTTCCTGGACGATTTTGTATCGGCTAGGATGATCGGCTCAATTCAGTAAGAATCTGTCGCCACATCTACTTAGGAAAATCTTATTTTAGGATATTGTCCTAGTATATCGGCCTGGACTATAAAATATCATCCACTGCTGGCCGATCCGGTCATTTTTCCAAAATTTCTCAGGCAATTTTGAAAAGTAATTAATGGGGATGTTCGTCCAGGCGTCGCAACGATCGTCCGGGACGATTAGACATCGCTCCAGCCTTCATTTCAGGACAATTTTTCATCATTTTTGTCCTATCGGCCAGGACGTATGCCTATCGTCACCTGGACGATATGGCGGCAACTTGTATTATGAGCTCGGTTTGAGGCTTCTATATTAGCTATGGCAAGGCACTTTGTAAGTGTCTTTGCGCAGCATTTGTAGCTTCGCTTTCTTGGGGGGAAACTGTGAAAGAGAGAGCTTGGAAAGGGAGAGAGGAAGGTGGAGTTTTGAGAGGGAGAAGATCCTGTATGAGGGGATAGAGATAAGGGAGTGGTGGTGGGGGATCCACACGGTTGCTCCGCGAACTCGCACCGTTAGTACCATCGGATTCAAGGGCTTGTCTCGAGTAAGGTTCACCAAAGAAGAAAGATCTCTCTTGGTGTGTCAAAGGACCAGCGACTCCGCGCCAGCTGGGGAAGGTGGAAATGATTTTTAAGGTTCTCGCCTAGCTGTGGGGGATAAAGGAGAGAACACTTTGTAGATGCAATTACTTGGAGGGTTTGCTCCAAGGAGTGGACAGTAGGTCAAGGTTTTGACCCGACTCACTATAAATCTAGTGTGTTCTTTTCTTTTATACGCAGTCACGCTATTTATTTTTCTTTCCGACCTACTTTGTATTTTGGTTAGGTAGTTTTGTTGGAAGCTTTGATCCCTCTTGGTCTTTTATTAGCTTGGCCATTCACCCTCTGTCTTATTGAGCTTTGGCTTTCATAGGCAAATCCACTAACGAACTTTTCATTCTTACCATTCAATCAAAATGCAAAACTTAGGATTTAAGAGAACATTGCACATAAGAGCTCTATAATGTTAATGAGGAAAATATACTGAAATAAGAATGTACCTTAACGTTTTCATCCATACTAGATTAATCATGTCGCCAACCATCTGATCATGAGCATTAGTTAATTAGGGATATTGTGGTTTAGATGTTAAGCGACTTTGCGTTGGAGCTCTCTCTCAAAGATCTCTAAGCTGATTTTTATTTAGTGAGCTCCCTCACGCCTTCTTGTACCAACAGCTCCAATTCCTTCTAAGTCAACTCTTGTGGGTTAAGGCCCGCCTGGTGAGATCGTCTGCGCGATCAGAGACCTAATCCTTCCAAGCAATTTTCGTTTGATTGAAGGGTTCAAAGCTCGAGATAACTAGAAATTAAGGTGGACAATCTACAAGTGTAAAACACATAGACTAAGATCTCTCTAATCCACCATGCTGATTAGAGGTAAATCAGCTAACTATATTAGAACACTTAAGGCGTTAATTATCTTTTCAATTAAGCACATTTTAGAAAACTACGCATTCCCCATTATTCTCTGTCATAAAGTAGGCCCTACGTTTAAAATTTTATGTGATTTCATTGAGCTATTTGCTAGACAAGCTTAAAAAATGATTCTTAGGGCTTGTGTTCGGTTTCCGTCCAAGCTGGGGTTTTGACTCTCAACTCGTTGAGCTCTGACACCGGTAGCGATCCAGTGCGTTCTGGATCTCAATGACCATGGGATTTTTGATCTACGCGTGTCAAATTGCTACCTAGCCCGGGTTGCCGACGTTCATCGACTGGGCGCCGAGCCTAAACAACGGAAGATTAGAGGCGCCTTGGGTAGAATCCATCTTACAATGGATAATTCTTTACCTTGCCGCAGTGGTATGGGGATTATCAGCAAGTCATGGCGCGCAATCATTGCCAGCCATCATTACCCGCTGGGATGGATGGTGGTTAAAGGAGGGGATAATATGAGCAGCTAGGGATGTTCAGCGGACTGTTGACATCCAAAGGCCACACGGGATCGCCAGAGCATCGTTTAGTTAGTTAATTGTAAAATGTCATTTTGAAATATCATTTTAATGTATTAAGGAAAAAAAACTATCAAAAATCATAGAAATTTATTTTAAGAGCCTAAAAGTACGGGAGTATATCAAATTAGTCTATAATCATTATTCTTTTAATATAAAATTAATTTCAATTAAAATTATGGTTTTGTAAATGTTATTAAAATGATGAAGTAGATTTTTTTATTATGTGAGTGGGATTATTAGTGTATATAGTTATGTAATTGATTATTATTAATTTCAACTTAGTTTAATCAATATATTATTATTTTTTATATTGCTAATTGATTTTATTGTTATTATTATTTAGTTATTATTATTATATCTCTCTCATGG
>NW_021479979.1:18891-41104 GCF_001605985.2 Dendrobium catenatum | reverse complement strand
TTTGACAGTAAATTAAACCTTAATTTAATTTTAATTGAAATTCAATATTTAATTGATATAATTAATTAAAAATGATTTAAAATTCTAAAAATTTTCCAAACAATGGGAATCTCTTCTTTGGTCATTCCTGACCTTTGGATATGATTTTGAGGAGTTGGGACTTCATTTGGAGTAAAATTGCAAAAAGACCCTTTAATTAAGGATATTTAGAAATTCCAATAAATAGTCAAAACCTCAAAAATTCATAACTAATTCATTTTAAATTGGATTTTCAAATATAATATCTTAAATTATTCAGAGAGTTATGATTTTTAAATTAAAAGTATTTTTTATAATCAAAATTTACTTTTTTTGGCTTATTACTATTTTACTTAACTATTTGATTATTTAATTATTATTTAAATATTTAATATAATAATTTTTTTTAAATTAAAAATTCTTTTTTGAACTATTTTGATTTCCTCTCTTGGGTGGCCAGTGGATCTCTCACTCATATGAAAATAAAATTATTTTTAATTATGTTATTTTTAAACTTATAAGTTTATTTATTTTATATGTAGTTTAAAATTTCTTTTAAATTACATATATTTTAAATCTCTTATCTTTTGGAGATCAATATGTGAAATTTTAAACTTAGGCTTTTCATATGGATAGTATTCATGGGGGAGGTAGATTTGTGGATGGTTGAGTTCCAATCATTCACTAATTTGACCATTAAGTACACTTCCTTTTCTTTTATAGTCTTTTGCATGCGTAGGATGCACGAGCACTTAGTCTAGGTCATCCTAGATCTAAGGACATGGCTTGTTTACTATTTTATGTACTCATTGCATGTTTTCGTAAGGGTTAGTCTTAGAAACTTGAATTTAAACCCGTTCAATATAGTGACACCCTAAGGACAATAATTAAGGACTTGTCAAGTGAACTTAGAAAAATTTTAGGAGTTATGATAGATCCTCAATTAACATTAAACTTTCAACATTTAAACTTAGTGACATCTTAAACCTCTTAGAATTTTTTAGGAATTTTTATTTCTCTCTAGATCCCTTAATTAACAAACCCTAATTTACTTGTTAATTAGGGCCCGATAACTTCAAAAAATACTAATAAATTTAATTCAACTCATAAAATTACCCATAATAACTCAAACCCTTTAGAATTCATTTCTTAACCTTATATAATTAATGCCCCTTAATTGGACTTTAATATGAGCTTTAATTTAAGTTTAATTAAAAATTACCTTTTTGCGCTTATTAGATAATTAAAAAATATAAAAAAAATCAAATTTTCTTCAAACACTTGGGAACACTTCTTTAGGTCAATCCTAACCTTTGGGGGTGATTCCAATTAGTTTTGAGCTGATTTGGATCAAAATCATAAAATCACCCCTTGTTAAGCAATTTTAATAATTTTCTAATTGCCCAAATATTCTAAAGTTCATATCTTGGCTTAAAAAACTTCAAATCTAGAAAACCCAAAGCCTAACTACTCCTCATAAGGCCTTATATTTAATTAAAATTCTAAACTTCCCAAACCTAGCTTGTTTCTCCTAGTGACCTTTATGATCCCCTTAGCCTAGCGCATAGAAGGAATTTGAACCTTCCAAAATTGATAAATGTAACTTAAGCTTCAAAGATCACTACCATAAGCATTAAAAATGGATCAAAAAACTAAATTAACTAAAATTGATCCTAATACATTAATATTTGAACTTTAATTAAAGTTTCCTTTTCAGACCTTTAATAAATTTGAACTTTTGGCAACTTGAAATAACTACCCTACATAGGACCTATCTAGAGCCACACAAGCCTATTACACACACATAGGTTTTCTAGGGCACCACTTCTAGCTCTAGGGTTAGGACCAATATTTTACTTTTTTCTACTTTCTATTTCTATGATGAGATGTGATTGCGTGTGACACATATGATGGTTGACTTATTGATTTGTTTGATTGCTATGGCTTATGGAGATGACTGTTTATTTCATTATTATGTTTTCTATTCTTTGCTTATGATTGGTGCGTGCATTAGAATTCCCACGGGCTAGGGTCGCTTTTATAATAATCTAGTCTTATGTGGGTGGCCATGCTCACACAACATTAAAATAAAGGGGACAGTAATAATTAAGCTTTAAGTACTAACACTATTTTTGACAGATGCTATAGAGACTTCTTAGCTCCCCTTAAACTAAAAAGAGCATGTCCAAGTGTTCTTAATTTTTCTACAAATATAATTGCTTGTGATGTGATATAATAAACTGCTTGGGATGATTTTTATTAGAATAACCATGTAAGAGTTTGGGTCCAGTTTTTTTTCTTTTTATAATGTATTGTAATTTATTTTAAATTGAGTTGTGAAAGTCTTTAAAAGTCCATTATTTCAAATACTCGATTCCCAAAGAGAATAAGAAAGGCCCCAATAAGAGAATTTCTTAGTCATTTGGGTACTCTTCAGGAGGATGAACTAGATGGAGCCCGAAGGAAATGATTCGAAGGGAGATGACCCAGAGAAGGACAATCCATTCAAAGATGATGATTTAAAGAAGTAATGCCATAATTTTAAGACTTATGTCATTCATTATGATTAGAATCTAGGTTGTTGTCGGTGGGGTCTGTCCACCATTTCTTTTCTGTAGACCCTGGGTTATATTTATACGGCACTTGCCATGGACTTTACTTTGCTATGATTTTTTTTTGAATTAATATTATTATGTTTTTACTTTACGTGCATAGTAGAAATTGCATGATTTTTTTAGGTTTCTTTCTTGTATGTGCTTGGCTTATTTTTACTAGGCTCTTTAGGATAAAAAAATATTTTTTTGCTCGTAATTAAAAATCAAAACTATAGGGTCTAAATAACTTAGAAACTTAATGACCTAAGGAATAGTTAGAGTCATATGGGGTCACATACATATTAATGTATTTTTTCTTTCTCCTTGGTATAAGACACCTCCCCTCCCCAGGTAGAGTCTGGATAATTTGACCTATGAGGATGAAGTGTTGGACCTGGGAGACCCAGTATTTTTCTAAAAAATATTTTTTATAAACGCCTATTTTTTTTAAAAAAAATCTTATGCATTTATGATTTGAATCTTTTAAATTAGCATGTATTGCATTAGAAATAAATTTAATTAAAATTTAATTACATTAGCTCTAGAATCATTTATCCTTTATAAGTCCAGGTGTATTTAGGAAGCTCTCTAGACGTAAGCCCTATTTCTAAAATACTAAACTACCTACCTATCTTTCATAAAGACTGGACATCATTATTTTTACGCGCTTATGTAGTTAGCTGGCATCCCTTTTCAGGTAGGGTATAAGCCCAGGTGCATTAGCTAGGACACGGGTGTTAGTGTTTGGTAAAACACTAAACCTATCCCAGATCTAAGATTTGAGGCAACTACATTCGGGTTTCGTAGTATGCCTAAATAGTGGGTAAGTTCATTTCTTCAGGGATTATAAATTCTGCTTATCCACATCACATGGATGATACCAATTCTATCCTTTCTCTCTGGATGCTTTGAGTGTATGATTTCCTTTTCTCTACTTTCTCCTCAGAGCCTTAGTCCCTCCAGATGTTAGTGTGAGCCGTGTATGTTGGCTAATTTACTTGCACCATTTCTTCCCCTTTGAGTAGGAACTTCCCAGTCTCCCTTTTTTGTGCCAATCCTCCTTATCTGGAAAGAATAATGTTGGATCCTTAATCAAGAGTTTTTTTGGGCTTTAGGCTCGAGATGTAATTAACCATGGGGGCTTGCGCCCATGAGAAATAGAACTCCACCATCAAATAAACTCATTCAAGCTGATGTATCGGGTGGGGGGAAATCATTATTTTAATCAGATCATATATATTACTACCCATTGGGGTGTGCTAGCGAGAGCCACTATCCTCAATGGTTAGTCATATGTATGATCTAATTTAATCTTCCACTGACTAGTTTGTGAGCAGCGTGGAGGCTTGCATTCATTTTTATCACTCAAGGTGAAGCGGTTGAATACCCTCTACACTATACAGTCGGCGGTGTACTTTCGGAGGTCCATAATGGCAAATGATCATCTTGGTCAATTTGACCAAGAAGAGGTATATGAACTAAGTTATGAATAATTACTTGAAGTTTATGAGAAAATTCTTGCATCATATAGAAAACTTAAGAAATCACATGCTAGCCTGAAATTGGAGTTCTTAAATTTGCAAAAAGAGCAGGAAATTTTATGTAAAGATCACGCCCAAATTGATAGCAATCACATATCATTACTAGATGAGTCAAAAAAAAAAAAGAATTCAGAGTTGATCATTGAGCATGATTCATTGAAATCATCCCACATTTCACTTGAAAATGATTTAAAAATATATATTAATAAATATGAGCATAAGGAGCACTATTTAAAAGTTGATAATGCCATTTTAGAAAGTACTAACTTGAGGTTTAAAGTAGAATTGATAGCACTTGAGAAAAATAGGACTACACCACACCTAATCTAAAAGTTTTGAAACCTAGGAAGAGGTGCTATAACTCAAACAGATTAGTAAACCCTTTTCCTGGTGTTAGATATTTTTCATGTGGCATGCTTGGATATATTTCACACACTTGCACTGTTCACCGTAGTACACATTAGGTGTGAAGATCCAAATTGCATGATTCATAACATAACATATATGCATCTTTTCTTCTTTTTATAAGAAGAGGCCCAAACTTGTTTGGGTTCCTAAGTCTGATGTTAGATGATTTTATAGGCTTTGCTTTCACAAAGGGCCTCATGAGAGCATATAGTATCTGGACAGCGAAGGCTCGAAACACATAGTTGTATGAACTTGTTTCTTAATAAATTTTAATTTGCATATTTTCTGATCTATTACTCATTGTTATTTTATATTCTTTCTTTTTAGTTTTGAGTGTTTATTTTTTATTTGTTGTTATTTTGTAGTGTTTTCATATCTGATGTTCTTTTTTTTTTCTCTTTTTGATCATAGTGAAATAATATTTTATGCCTTGTATTTCTTTTTAAAAATTTGTAGTGAATATCTGACATCTCTAAATTAGTTAAAGGGAGAAACACCGTTGATTGTTTCCCTTCCTCTAACATTTTTTAGTGGTGTAATTTTCTTTTCTAAATAAAAGTCCATCTCAAATTAAAAACTAGACTTTATAATTGAGATCTTTTTTATGTTGCTATAGTAATCTATCTTACAAATATAATCTTCAAAATCTTTGTATTACTTTCAAATTTTTGTAATCTTGTCGTTGTATTTATAATATGATTTTTATTCTATTTTATGGTTTATTCTTCCTTATATTAGAGAGTGAAATTTTCTTCTCTAATATCTAGAAGATATACTCATAACTAAGAGTATTTAAGAGTTTCAAAAGGGATATAGCTAGGAAAAAAAATGTCAAGGGAATAAAATGAGCCCAAAAGAAGAAAAATTGAAAAAGATGTGTAATGACCACCAAAAAAATGGAACGATACATAAAGTGTATCAAAAATCAAAAGATGCACAAAGTGCGCCAATTAATTGACAAGAGGCAGAAAATGAATCCAAAAAAAATAAGCTTCCTCTTCTTTCCAATATTTAAATCTAAGAAGAAATCATGTGTAACTTGATATTTTCAAAGGCTTTATTTAGAATTTCGGGATTGTGAAAAATTACTTTGGTATATTATTCTATAAGATATTTTCTAGAGCCAAGTTTTGAATAGATCTCTTTTTCTTATCCAATTGGTTTTTTTGAATTAGTTCTTTATTTTGAAAAGGCATTTTCCCGTTATAGAAGTTCGAGCAGGGTTAATAGGATCGACTATTCTACCATTTTTTGGATTTTTGATGATATTAACTCATTGATTATTACAAATTTTTAATTAAATAATATGGATAATTTATCATATTCATGCTTAGATTAAAAAAATATTTGTTTTCATTCTTCTTGTCTTCTATTCTTCTTTTCATTTTTGGTTCCCTCCTCCTTTTTGTGATCTCAAATAGGGGAAATAGTGGGTAGTGTTTGAGTTTTTTTTATCTTACTTCTTCACTTCTGTTCGTGTTTCATTTTAGTTTTGATTATTTTCCATCATCAAAAAGGGGAAGATTATTATGAATCTGGTTTCAAAAAATTTAATTTTGATGATAGCAGATTTTCTTGCCTACTAGCATTTTAGGTTCACAAGATCAAATTGCAGTTCAAATTTGCTCAAGATTGGGTAGATTAGGACTGACTTAGTTTATAATATATGTAAAGTATCTTTTACCTTTTCTTGAGTCAATTATATGATATGAGTCCTGATGCTAAGTAACCTTGCACACACACACTCAGGAGAAAAATTCTGACTGTTTTAGTGTTTTTTATTTTGATCACATCGTTCAAGATGATCCCAAATTATCCTGGACGATCAGTCAAAAATAGAAACTCTAATTAGGGCATCCTTGTTAAGGTAGCCGTAATTAAGTAAATCTTCCTAGATGATAGTCTCAAATAAAAAAGAATCAGCTGAAAAAATTGTTTAGGCATGTTTTAATTTTTGGATATCGTCGGGGACGTCATCCTGGATAATGCATTATAATTATGCCTAAATTAATATGGTAATTAAGGAAAGCAATTAAGATTTGATTGTTTGATCATATCATCCTAAACCATCGTAGGATCGTATGAGACGACCTGTTAAGCAAACCTTAGTTTCATCCTAGTCTACCAGGGAGATGTTCTCGATGATGTGTATTGATTTGTACTAATCATTTGTATGATCTTATATCATCCTGGACGATCCATTTTTTTATTCCATCATTTAGAGATGCACTCAGGGCGATGTTTTGGACAATGTTTGGTGTTTTGAACTAATCATCTGGGATGATCAGTTTATTTTTCCATCATCTAAACATACATTCAGGGCGATATTCTAAATGATACTCAGTAATTTATACTGATAGTATGGGATTATCTCCTGATCGTTCTGGACAAAAATGTCAATTTATTGCAATTAAGAAAAAATCTGAAGCTCCTCTATATAAGACTCTCATTTACCTAAGATTGTATCTCTTGCTATTATTTTGACCTAAGAGAGCCAAGAGGAAAGGGAGAGGTTGGGAGAGAAAGAGAGAATCTTATGAGGGGGACTTTGTGATGGTTTTTACAAAGGTTGCTCCAAGCAAGGATCTGAGTCGCCTTTTCCAATCATCATCCCTAGTTCCTTAGTGGTTCTAGAGAGGACTACTTCAGTAATTGATTGAGGTTCTCTGGCTGCTTTAAAAGGAAGCAAAATAAGTTGGGTTCTCTGCTACTTCAGGAGGAAGCAAAAGGAGTTGGGTTATCTACCTCATCGGTGTTGGTGGAAAGGAGGTTTTACAGGCTTCTCCGCCTTGCTGTGGGAGTAAAATGAGAGTCACTGAGTTTAGTGCAATACTCGGAGGAGAGGCTCCGGGGATTGGACGTAGGTCAAGTTGACCAAACCAGTATAATTTTTTGTGTTCTTTCTTACTATTTTACGCATTTAATTTTACTTAGTTTTTCTTGTAGTGAATTTTGGTTTGGTTTAAGATTGTGTTTTTTATTAAGAAATTTTTTAAATACCAATTCACCCCCCCTCCTGGTTAGCTTTGGGCTAGTTTATAAAGGCTTAACATCCTTAACGAACTTTCACCATCAAGTTAAAGTAGGTGATGTTTTGTTTTATTATAATGCATCAACTTTTGCTTTAAAAATTGATTTGCATGTTCAAGGCTAGCCACCTCTAATTTTAATGCAAGCTAACTACCATCTATCTCTAATACACATTCATCTAATTGTTTGAATGAGTCTTATAATTTAATATGCTTTGCTTTCAAGGAGTTATATTTAGTAGATAGATCCATATTCTTCTTTTTTAATGCATCAAACTCATAGTGTAAAGCCATATGATTGTTATTTAAATTAGAATGTTGAGTTATCAAATAATTATGCTCTTTTTATAAGGTAGTAAAATTAGTGTTTGAACTGATAGACATCATTTTTAGCTTTTTGTATGAATCATGAATTTTTCCTCAAATAATAAATAATTCATCATAAGATAGCTGACTTACATCATCTTGATATGACTGATCATGATTACCATGAGGCAAGGGTTTGTTATCACCTCCTATGGTTCTTGTTCACATGATTCTGAGGTGGAGTCAGCCCAAAAAGTCTTCAGTGTCTGTTGCTTACCCTTTTTAAATTTTTCCTTATCTTCACCCTTCTTCTTGATTGGATGAGCTTCTAGGTTGGGGCAGTGTGTTCGTAGATGTCCTTTTTTCTGCAATCAAAACATGTTATGTCATATGATACTTTACTTTTTTTTGCTTATACCTTTATGGCATTATTGTTGCGGATGCTTTTGCTTCCTTTTGAGAAAATTTTTGAACTAATGGGCCATCAAGGCAATGTTGTTATCCTCTTTAGCTATAGAACTCACTGTCCAAGTAGTCGGCTTCCAAGGCAACATTCATCTCCTTTTTTTATCACCTACATCAGGCAGTCTTTGACTCACACCTTACTCATAGATAATGTGTGAGTTAAGAAAGTTGTCAATCGAATATATATTTAAATCCTTTTATTCTAATACTGTAGTAACTTTAGCATCATAAGTACTAAGTAGGCAATGTAAAATTTTATTACTTTTTTAGAGTAAGAAAGTTCTCTACCTATTGCATGCAGGAATGTCACTACTTCTGTAAACATAGTGTACATTTCAGATACAATCTCGCTAGGCTTTATGTAAAAAAGTTTATAGTCATGTAGAAAATATTAAACCTAAACTATTTGACTTCACTAGTTTACTCATATGTGATACACAGTCTATCCCATATTTTTTCCCTATAGTACATGTAGATAATCTCATATTGTCCTTAGATTTGTAAGTATAGAAAAAATAATTTAAATATTTAGCACTTAATTAAGCAAGCTCTCAATCCTCATGGCTCCATTGAGTAAATAGAATATTCATTTTACTCCATTAACTTATCAAGATGGAAGTGAATAACTAGTTAGAATCATATGTCAAATTCTATAGTCAATGGATTACCGAAATGTTGACATGCAAATTTTCTAGGAATCAAGAGGAATATTTTAGAATAATGCTAGACTAGTAATGAAATAACCCTCCACAATATTTTTAATTTCAATTTATGCCATTAGATCTTTACTTGGTGATTTTAAAATCATGAATTCCAACACCTTCTCTCATACCACTCAAAAGTTTGTAGAGGTTCTAAGACCTCGGTAAACTATCCATAGGCACATTAAAAGGGGGATAAATTAGTACTTTTAATAAAATAAATACTACAATAATACAATTTTTTTGTTTTATGCTAGAAATAATTTTAAAAATAAATCTAAACGAGTAACTTAACACATGTGAAAGCAATTAAGAGTTTAAATTATTTTTCATTTTGAGGCAAATATATTAATCAAAATATAATATTTCTCTTTTTATCACACCACAACTTTACCAAATTGCAATTTGTAATGAAAAATAAAATTTGTGCAAGAAATTTAAAGTATAGAAATAAAAATGCTATAAACTAAAAATAAATATGTAATAGCACATTCAAAATTTATAGTGGTTCATTCAACCTTGATCTACGTCCACTCCCCAAAGTCGTACTCTCTCAGTATTGCACTAATACTATAGTGTCTCTCCTTTTGCCACCACAACAATGTGAAGAAGCCCTTATAAGAATCACTTCCACCAAACCTAGTGCAATGGAGAACTGGAAGCTATGTTACCCTCCTAGTGAGGACAGCATACCTACAATCTTTTTTCACCCTTCTGGTGATAGCAGAGAACCTCAAATTCTTCTTCACTCTCCTGGTGACGGTAGAGAACCACAATCCATTTTTAACCTCCTAGTGAAAGAAGAGAAACCTAGATTCTTGAGTTTGAGTCATCTCTCCAAAGAGAATCTTCAAAAACTCACCAAGGCCATAGGTGAAAGCTAGGTGCAAGCTTGCTTGGACCAAACATGTGATTAACCCGCACAGTCCTCGTACCTCACACACAACATCACCTTTTTCTTCCTCTCTAAGCCTAAAGTTGCTGAAGAAAATCTCCCTCATAGTTCCTTTAATGGCCAAAGTCCTTAAGAAAAGACTTCAATAACTTGCTTAAGTATAAGGCTTTAAAAATCGTAAATTTTTAATTTGTTTATCTCTACTCATATAATATGATTTGGGTTCATACACTATGATATGTTCATAAATAGGACTAATCTTATATGATCAAACCGTCATTTAGATGAATTATTCAAATTAAGCAAATTTATCATACAATATGATTGTAAGTTTCTATAGTACAATTAGTTTAATTCCGTTATGTTCATATAAAATGAGTACGAGATGATTTGAAATCATCTCTTTCAATTGTTCGGTATGATTCACATCATACAATATGGTCAGTGTAATATCAATAATTTGTATAATATGATCTATATATCGTAATATATAATTTGTTCAAAAATTAAGGTTTTTTTTCAGTGCAATAGTATGGTACGATCTTGATTATACGGTATAATTATTCATATTTATTAAACCTTGATTTAATTGACTAATCATAGTGGGATAGTTTAAATAAAATTTAAAATATTATATGGAATGTTTCAGCTCGTACAGTACGATTAGTTATAAATTCAAATTAAAAAATTTCTTACTTAATTTATCTACCTGTTAGGATTTATAGATCAAAATAATACATATAATACATTATACATCATACAATCTTATTACTTCAATAGCATTAATGATTGAATTAGTCATTTACCCTCTTTCCCATATAACTGATTGTGCATTATGATTAGTTCAAAAAACTTTCATCTCAAATTTTCTTCACCCCCCTGTGTGTGTGCACAGTAGCCAATTTCGTATACAACCTTACAAGCCATGACCCAAGAAATAGCAAATAAAACAAAGTGATAATTATAAACAATTTTTAATGACATTCTATTCTACCCAAACTTACATCTTAATCAATCTTGAGTAGTGTATAATGTACATGAGATATTAGTGCACAAAGAAAAAAATAATATGCAATAAAGCATACACAAAATGTACAAAGATAAAAGATGTGCTAAAGTTCCACAAAATAAAAGATGCGTAAAGTTCTATGTAAAATAAAAGATGCATAAAGTGCTCCATAAAATAAAATATGTATGAAGAGTGCCAAAATAAAAGATACACAAAGTGCACCACAAATTAAAAGTATAAAGCTTGCTAAAAAAAGGTGCACAGAGCATGCTAAAATAAAGATGTGTAAAGTATGCCTCAAAATAAAATAAAAAAAGCACAAAATGTGCCAAGAAAAATGTCTTAATGGCATCCTTTTCAAAACCTTAAATTAAATAAAATCATTTTACTTAGATATTTTTCTTGAATCTTGCCATTAAAAATTCTGACCTAGTTTCATTGTACTTCAATATTCTATTAAATATAAAAATCCTGCAAGAAAACTGAAAGGATTAAATTTCTTTCTCTAACTTCAATCTTTTGGAATAAGTTTCAATTTAGAAACATATAAGTAAAACCCTAGTTTACCTTCTAGGGAGCTCAATCTAGTTCAATAAAATATAAATCCTTAGACTTTTTTATTTTAAAATGAGTAAGACTACATCTTCCTTCACTTTAAAAACTATTCCTATTTGTTATTTTGATAGGGTCCAGGTGATTAAGAGAAAATGATGCAAATCTGGATTCAAGAATTATAATTTTGATAATAGAAAATATTTGACACTTCTATTTATCTATTACTGCCTTGCCTACTAACATTTCAGGTCCATAAGGTCAATTGCAAATCAAGCCACCTCAAGATTGGATAGACTAGGAGTTAGTCAGTTTGTAAGTGCACGTCAAGAGTTTTTACCTTTGCTTGAGTCAATTGTAATAAAGTGGGTCCTGATGCTAACTAACCTTGCACACATACACTCAGGGAAAATTTTTATCTATTTTTAGAGTTTTATATTTTTTATCATATTATATGAGATGATCCGAAATAATCCAGAAGGATCAGTTAAAAATAGAAAACCTAATTAGGGCATCCTGGTTAAGAAAGCCAAAATTAAGCTAATCATACTGGATGATATTAGCACCGTCAAAGATGATAAGCTCAAATCAGAAAGAATCAGCCACAAAATCTTTTAGACATGTTTTATTTTTGGATATCACCCAGGACATCGTCTTGGATGATGCATTACAATTATGCCTAAATTAATTTAGTAATTAATGAAAATAATTAAGGTTTGATTACTCGATCATATCATCCTGGATGATCGCATGATCATTCAGGATGATCAGTTAAACAAACCTTAGTTTCTTATTGGATGACTATAATGATGTTCTAGACAATATGTAATGATTTGTACTAATCATCCTAGATGATCCAAAATTATCCTGGATGATCAGTTATTTTTCCATCATCCAGACTTGTAATCAAGGAAATATTCTTGAAGATATTTGACATTGTGAACTAATCGTCTAGGATGATCGTGAAATTGTCCTATACGATAAGTTATTTTTTCCATCATTCAGACAGGTAAAGTCTAGCTGACAAAAGTGATTTTCTAGATTATACTCAATGATTTTGAACTAATCATACAAGATGATGTCCTATCATCCTAGATGATTAGAATAAATAAGTCATATAATTTTCCAGACTCTCCCAAATTATCCTAGCTGATTGAGCTGAATTTGAACTAATCGTGCATGACAATTGGTCGATCATCCTGGATGATATTTGACATTTAATTACAAATTAGGTAAAAGTTAAATCCCTTTTATATAAGATCTATTATTTACTCAAGAGGTGATCATTTACTACTGTTCTGACCTAAGTGAGCCAAGAGGAGAGGGAGAGCAAGGGAGAGAGAGAGAGAAAGAGAGGATCTGGTGAGGGGGAGTTTATAAAGGGTTTCATTAAGTTTTCTCCAAGAAAGGATCAAAGTCATCTTCTCTAGTTATTATCCTTGGTTCCTTGGAGGTTTGAGAGAGTTCTACTTCAACAATTAATCAAGATTCTTTGCCTTCTTCAGGAGGAAGCAAAAGGAGTCGAGTTCTCTGCCACCTTCAAGAAGAAGCAAAAGGAAAGGAGGTTTATACAGGCTGCTCTGACTTACTATGGGAGCAAAGGAGAGTCATTGTGTTTAGTGCAATACCCGGAGGAGAGGCTCTGGCTAAGGGATGTAGGTCAAGTTGACCGAACCACTATAAAATTTAGTGTGTTCTTTCTTAATGCTCTTCTTCATTTAATTTCCATACTTTAATTTTTCTATGAATGTTAGTTTGGTTTATGATCATGATTCTTGTTTGAAAAATTTTTAAAATACCAATTCACCCCCCTCTTTGTTAGCTTTGGACTAGTTCATAAGGGCTTAATATCTCCAACAAACTTTCAAGTGGTATTAGAACGGGATTCATAAAATCTAGTTTTTGAAAACTTTTGAATTTTAATCAATGGCTAACTCTGGTAATCATAATACTGTGGAAGGGTATTCTATTAACCAACCACCTTTATTTGACAATATACCTTTTGATTTCTAGAGAACTAGCATGTTCATATATTTTACAATCGATTGATTATCACAAGTGGATGCTTATTAAAGAAGGTTATTCACCTACATTATGTGAAATTAATGGCATAAAAACTAAACTTGCTTTTACTGAATGGACTTTTGATGATAGAGATTTAGCACAACTTAATGCAAAATGCTTGAACTATTTTTTCTGTGCTTTGAAATATGAAGATTACATGAGTGTCTCAACTTGTGCTATTGGTAAAGAAATCTAGGATAAATTGTGTATCACTTACGAAGACACAAATGAAGTTAAGCAATATATGGTGAATATCTTACTACATGAGTACAAATTTTTTATATGAAACCTAATGAACTGATATCTAACATGTATAATAGGTTTACTTAAATCATCACCTCACTGTATGAATTAGGAAGAGAACTCACTAACTATGAAAATATTAAAAAAAATTTGAGATTCTTGCCTTTTCTTTTGATGCCAATATTACTAAAATAACTCAATCTAAGGATTTAAATACTTATTCTATTGATAACTTACTTGGATCACTCATTTCTTATGAGCAAGGGGTGAACCAAATCCAACTTGATGCAGGTGAAAAAAAAGGAGAAAACTATGGCGCTGAAGGCCAATGATATAAACACTAATTCTTGTAGATCTGAAAGCGATGATGTTTCCTTAATCACTAGGTAATTTAAAAGCATTCTAAGGAAGAAGCAAAACCATCATCAAAAGTGGAATAAAGGTAAGAACAGAAAATGTTTTAAAAGTTTTACTGATATGATTTATTTTGAAAATAGGAAGCCAGAACATATTAAAGTTTATTATCCTACACTTAAGGCTCACCCAAGCAAGGATAAGGGTTAGGAGAAACCCAAGTTTAGGAAGGACAAGAACAAGATGCAGTTTCAAAAGTCATTCTAGGTGGCTTCTGCATCTAACTCTTTTGAGACTGTAGTTGAGGAGGTGAATACAAACTTGTGTTTGATGGCAGATGATCATATTGGTTAGTCTTACCAAGAAGAGGTATGTGAACTAACCTACAATTAATTACTTAAAGTTTCAGAACAAATTCATGCATCATATAGGAAACTTAATAAATTACATGCTATCTTGAAATTAGAACTTTTAAATTTACAAAAGGAGAATTAAATGTTGTTTAAAGATCACTATGTACTTGATAGCAATCATTTGTCATTACTTGATGAGTTAAATAAAAAGCATCCTGATTTAGTCATTAAGTATGATTCATTGAAAGAATCCACATTGCACTTGAAACTGATTTTTAAATATATATTGATGAAGTTTAAAGTTGGGAGCACTATTTAAAAGTTGATATGAAGTTGAAAGTTGGGAGCACTATTTAAAAGTTGATAATGCAGTTTTAGAAAGTGCCAATGCAATGTTTAAATCTTAATTAAAAGCACTTGAGAAAAATACGACACCGCCTACATCTGAACAGTTTTTCAATCCTGATCCAAAGCCAACAGTTTTGAAACCTAGGAAGAGGTACTATAACCTAAATAGATTAGTAAAACCTTTTATTGGTGTTAGATATTTTTTATGTGGTACGCTAGGACACATTTCACACACTTGCACTGTTAACCATAATATATATTAGGTGTGGAGATCCAAATTGTATGATTCATAACATAACACAAATGCATTGCATTCTTCTTTTAATAAGAAGGGACCCAAACTTGTTTGGGTTCTTAAATTTTATATTTGATGATTTTATAGAAATGCTATCACAAAAGACCTCATGAGAGTATGTGATACCTGGATAGTGGATGCTCACGACACATGATTGGCGATGCTAATCAATCCATTTTATTGAAGGCCACGGCTGGAGGCAAGGTGACTCTTTAAGATAAGACCACCAGGAAAGTGGTGGGCAGAGGTAAAAACAAAAAATCCAAGAACCTTTTGATTGAAAATAATTTTCTTATAGATGGACTGAAACACAACTTGCTGAGCATCAGTCAGCTGTGCGATAAGGACTTCATCATAAATTTTTTGGCAAATACATGTATTATTAGCTCGAATTACAACACTATTTTTTAGGGAAAGTAGATTAATAACATTTAGATGCTTGATTTAAATTATATTAAATGTGCTGCTTCATTTTATTTAAAAACTGTTGCTGATGAGTCTTAGTTATGGCATAGGAGATTATGTTATGGTAGTATAAAAACTCTTATAAGGGTGACCCTAAAAGACCTAGTTAGAGGTTTCCCCAAGCTTAAGTTCACCCAAGACCACCTATGTGATGCCTATTAACTAGGGAAATAAGTCAAATCCTCTTTTCATTCCATTGAGGATATTAGAACCTCTAGACCTTTAAAAGTCCTTCACATGGATTTATTTAGACCCATCAGAATTTCCAACTTAGGAGGAAAAGTTTATAATTTTGTGATTGTTGATGACTACTCAAGGTTCACTTGGATTAAATTTATAAAAGTGAGTCTTTTGATGAGTTTAGATCCTTCTCCACTTGTATTCAGAAAAAGTTAGGTTGTGAAATCTTGACCACCCATAATGACCATAGGGGAGAGTTTAAAAATGAGAGATTTGGATACTTTTGTGAGGATAAAATGATTAGTCACAACTTCTCATCTCCTAGGACCCCTCAGCAGAACGGGGTAGCTAAAAGGAAGAATATGACCTTAGTTGAGGTCGCTTGAGTCATGCTTGTTGAGTATTCACTACTAAAATACTTTTGGGCTGAAGTAGTAAACACATCTTGTTATGTATTGAATCGGGTAAATGTTAGAGCCAAACTAAATAAGACACCCTATCAATTCATTTATGGTAGGTCACGTATGCTTTCCCTCCTCCATGTCTTTTGTTGTAATCTTTTCATTCTTAACAATGGGAAGTCACCCTTAGAAAAATTTGACCCTAAATCTAATGGAGTGTTTTTAGGATATTCAAGTATGGGGAAATCCTTTAGGGTGTTTAACAAAAGGACATTGGTGTTGGAGGATGCTACTAATGTAGTGTTTGATGAATCTAATCCTAAGAAGTCTACAGTTAAGGATGAAGATGATGTTGGAGAGAATACCCAATGAGTTGGAAATTTGGAGAAGAGGGTAGAGCCCCAAAACATTGAAGGAGTAGGTGAGATTACCCAAGGTGTAGAAAATGCAAATCTGGAGGAAATGGTAGAACTTACACACACTTTACCTAGAGATTGGACATATTCTTTGAGTCATCCTAAACAACTGATATTAGGAGACCCTTTTGAAGGTGATAGAACTAGGCATGAACTTAAGAAGGAAGTGAACCACCTACCTTTACAATTTAAAAAAGGCCATATATGGATTAAAACAGGCACCCAGAGCTTGGTATGAGAGGCTTAGCACATTCTTACTAGAGAGGGAGTTTGTTAAGGGGAGCGTAGACAACACCTTTTCTAAGGAAAGTAGGAGATGAATTACTCATTGTTCAGATCTATTTTGATGATATACTTTTTTGATCTTCTGATAAAAGTCTATGTGATGATTTTTTTAAAATAACGAGTAAGGTATTTGAGATGAGTATGAAGGGAGAGTTAAACTTCTTTTTAGGATTTAGCATAAGATAATTGGATGAAGGAACCTTTCTAAATCAATCAGAGTACATTAAGGACATCTTAAAGAAATATGAAATGGATAAAGCCAAGCTAATAAATACTCCTATGACCTCTAGTGTTTAGTTGGATAAGGTCCTAAATGGAAAATCTATTAATCAAAAGAAGTACAAAGGAATGATTGGATCTATACTTTTCCTGACTGTTAGCCAACCTGACATAGTATTTAGTGTTTGTGTTTATGCTAGATTTCAAGTTGATCCTAATGAATCCCACTTAATTGCAGTTAAGAGAATTCTTAGATATCTCTTAGGGACCCAAAACTTAGTAATATATTGTCCTAGGCACAACACTTCTGTTTAGATTATTGGATATTCTTATTCTGATTTTCTAGGATATAGGATGGATAGAAAGAGAACTTTTGAGACTTGTAAATTTGTAGGACATTCTTTAGTCTCCTAGTCTAGTAGAAAACAAAACTCTATCGTGCTTTCCACTACTAAAGCTCATTGCCTTAGGGAGTTGTGTGGCCCAAATCCTTTGGTTGAAGCAACAAATTTTGGATTTAGGATTACCTGTAGGCTCAATCTCAATCCTTTATGATAATAGTAGTGTCACTGCATCTCTAAAAATCCTATCCAATATTTAAGGATTAAACACATTAACATAATGCATGACTTTATTTGAGACCATATGACCAATGAAGACATTAAGTTACACCATGTGGCAACTGAGAATCAACTGGCTAACATCTTTTCTAAACCATTGGCCTTCGACACATTCAGTATCTTAAGGACCAGATTAGGTGTGATTAACATAAATGCATGAACTTGATGCTTACTGATTTCTAAATATTTTTTTTTGATTTGTTGGTTGTTGTTTTTTCTTTTCTTTATGTTGAGTTTAGTTTTATTTGTTTATTTTTATTATTCTTTTCATGTTTTTTTTTATGTTGTTTTAATTATCTTCTATTTTTTTATCACTATTGAAATGATATTTTGTGCCTTATTTTATTTTTTAAATTTGTAGTCAATGTTTGACATCCCTAAATCAGTTAAAAGGAGAAACAATGTTGATTATTTCCCTTACTCTAACTCCTTTTAGTGGTGTAATTTTCTATTTTAAATAAAAGTTAATCTCAAATTAACAACTGGACTTTGTGATTTAGATCTTTTCTATCTTGCTACAATAATCTACCTTATATAAATAATGTTTAAAGACATTAAGTCACTTTCAAGCTTTCATGATCTTGTCATTCTATTTATCATATGAATTTGATTCTGCTTTGTGGTTTACTCTTCCTTATATTAGAGAGTGATTTTTTGTTCTATAATATTTGGAAGATATTCTCACAACTGAGAGTATTTAATAGTTTCAAAAGGGATCTAACTAGCAAAAATGACAAGGGTATAAAATGAGCCCAAATAGAAGAAAAATTGAAAAGATACACAATGATTGTCAAAAAAATTTGAAAGATACACAGTGTTTAAAAAAATTAAAAGATGAACAAAGTGCGTCAATCAATTGACAAGAGGTATAAAATGTACTCACAAAAAGCAAGCTTCCTTCTCTTTCAAATCTTTAAATATTAGAAGAATTCATGTGTCACTTGATATTTTCAAGGGCTTCTGTTTAAAATTCATGATTGTGACTAATTACTTTGGTATATTATTCTATAAGATATTTTTTTGGAACAAAGTTTTGAATGGATCTCTTTTTCTTATCCAATTGATCCATTATTATTAATTGTCCTGGATGATCTACCTAATCATCCTTAATGATTTGCTTTTTTAATGGTCATCAGACATGACTCCTCGGAATGATCGCTTGTGTCTAATCATATGAAATGATATGTGATCGTCCTAGATGATATAACCACCTTTTTTATCAATCATCTCGGTCACATTAATTTCACCTGATAGTCCTAGATGATTTTACGATTGCCCTGGATGATTGACCCATTTATTTATAAATAGTAGCTTTCAAACATTTTTTCTTATCCCAATTCCTCTATTCATCTTTTCTCTCTCTTTCTCTGATTTTCTTTTTCATTGCAGGAGGATAATAATCCAGAATGCTGATTGGAAGTTCTTTGAGGGCTAATGTTGACAATCATTTCACTGAGGTGACCAACTAAGCTGCCTACCTATGCTACAAGATAGTCGGGATCGCCTTATCCTGGACTGTCAATCCATGTACACATTCTTACCCCATTCTTGATCTTTTTATGCACACCTATCTCACATTCATCCTTACCCTCACCTTTCCTTTCAATTCCAAACTGCTCTTTGAATTTTCTGCAAGCTTCCAGATCAACTCTTCTTATACTGCACTTCAATCTTTCATCAACAAACATCCTATTAAAATCACTTATTAAGACTGTCACAAGCTCCTTTAATTGTTCACCATTGGAGACAAGCTTAACATCTTCTCTTAAGATCCTAATTTTTATTAATCTATGACCAATCACCTTTTGTGAAACACTTTGGTCTCTTATCATGATGGGGCATCCAACACCTTTATGAAGGATATTAGGACAATTTAATATGTGCTCTATACTGATGTTATTCCCAAAGTTGGTAATCGTGTCCATATCACTCCTCTCCTTTTGATCACCACTTTCTACATCATGGCCCATAGAGAATTTAATGCTACTGATCTTCTTTTCCACTCTATTGAGCACCTCACTAGCATTAGGAATATAGGGAACCAAAGGAAGTCAAATCTATCCTTAGGATACATCATCTCCTTTTCCTTGGAAACCAAGTATAACCTTCAATATCCTACCCCATCGAACTTTTGAGCCTGTCTCTACACCAACAACTCTTTCCATGTTCTTCACAATACTCATCTCCACCCGGATCATGAGGAAGCTTAAAAAGTTGAGGAAACAACTCCTGCACCTGCTCTGCTCCTCCAGCACTCACAGCTTGATCAACTGGTGGAGCAGTTTGACCAGTGGGAGGCTCCGTTCAACTCCTATGTTGCTCTTCAGGAGCTACATCATGTTGAGGATATTGCTAGATTTGATGCTTAGGTAATTCACCAGCAGCAATAGCACGACTAGGACATGGCTTAGTTTGGTGAGCAGTTTGCTACTCTTTCTAGCATCTTTCAGTCGCCACCACCACCTCCTTTTGATGATCAGGGCCCATCATACTTGTAGTTTATTTTCCTTATGTAATTTTTTTTCTGGTGTAGTTTGTTTCTTTTTATAGTTTATATTTTGTTATTTCTTTTATTGTTCCCTTCTCTCTTTTTTTTAAATGTCAAAAGGGGGAGTAGTGGTAGTATTTTATGTTGTTTCATTGTACTATAACCTATTTAGTGTATGTACCTTCAGCTTGTTTTAAGTAAAATTTGACCTTCTTGATTAGCATTATTTTTTCTTATAATGTTTCAATTAAACTGCTTATATTATTTTTATTTGCCATCATAAAAAAGGGTAAGATTGTTGCAAATTTGGATTTAGAAATTATAATTTTGATGATAGCAAACATTTCTGACACTTCTATTTTTCTACATCTTCTTTGCCTACTAACATTTCAAGTCAAAAAGGTCAATTGCAAATTAATCCAGCTCAAGATTAGATAGACTAAGAGATAGTCAGTCTATAAGTGCACGTCAAGAGTTTTTTACCTTTTCTTGAGTCAATTATAATAAAGTGGGTACTAATGCTAAGTATCCTTGTGCACATACACTTAGGGAAAAAATTTGTCTGTTTTTAAAATTTTCTATTTTTGATCATATCGTCCGGCATGATCCCAAGTCATCCTAGATTATTAGTTAAAAAAAGAAACCCTAATTAGGGCTTCCTGGCTTAGGCAATCAAAATTAATCAAATCATCCTGAATAATATTAGCATCATCTTGGATGATAGGCTTAAATAAGAAATAATCAGCCGCCAAATCTTTTAGGCATGTTTTATTTTCAGACATCATCCCAGACAACATCCTAGATGATGCATTATAATTATGTATAAATTAGTTTGGTAATTAAGGAAAGAAATGAAGGTTTTGTTGCTTGATCACATTATCTTGGACGATCGCATGATCGTTTGGGACAATCATTTAAACAAACCTTAGTTTCTTCATAGATGACTAGAATAATGTTATGGATGATATGTATTAATTTATACTAATCATCCTAGACAATCCAAAATTATCTTGGACGATCAGTTATTTTCCATCGTCTAGACATGTAATCAGGGCAGTATTTTGGATGATATTTGACATTTTGAAATAATCATTCAGGACGATCGTGAAAATATCCTGGATGATAAGTTATTTTTTTCATCGTCCAGACATATAAAGTTTGGTTGACTAGAGTAGTTGTCTGGATGATACTTAATGATTTTGAACTAATCATATAGGATGATGTCCTATCATCCTAGACAATCAGAACAAATAAGTGCTTTAATCGTCCAGACTCTCCCAGATCATCCTAGCGGATTGAGCTGAATTTGAACTGATCGTATAGGGCTATCGGTCGACCATCCTAGATGATATTTGACATTTAATTACAAATTAGGGAATGTTTGAAGCCCTTATATATATCACCTATTTTCCCAAAAGGTGATATTTTACTGTTGTTTTGACCTGAGAGATCCAAGTGGAGAGGGAGAGTAAGGGAGAGAGAAAGGATCTTGTAAAGGGGAGTTTGTGAGGGGTTTCACAAAGGTTTCTCCAAGTAAGGATTTGAGTCATCTTCTTCGGTCATCATTCCTGGTTCCTTGGAGGTTCGACAGAGTTCTACTTCACCAATTGATTGAGATTCTCTTTCTGCTTTAGGAGGAAGTGAAGGGAGTCAGGTTCTCGGCCTACTTTAGGAGGAAGAGAAAGGAATTAGGTTCTTTGCCTCACCGGAGTCGGTGGAAAGGAGGTTTGTACAGACTTCTCTGCCTTGTTGTGGGAGCAAAAGGAGAGTCACTGAGTTTAGTGCAATACCCGGAGTAGAGGCTTTGGGGAGTGGAAGTATGTTATGTTGATCAAAGCACTATAAAATTCTATGTGTTCTTTCTTACTGCTCTTATGTATTTAATTTATTGTGATTGTTGGTTTTGTTTAAGATATTGATTCTTGTTGAGAAAATTTGAGAAAACCAATTCACACTCCCACCCC
>NW_021479979.1:0-18259 GCF_001605985.2 Dendrobium catenatum | reverse complement strand
ATAATAATAATAATAATAATAATAATAATAATAATAATAAATTTTCTTATCTTTTTTATCTCTATCTAAAATAATTGGCTTAAATTCTATGGTTGATCTAGCAAGTCAAACTCAACCTGAACCATCCGATATAGGGCTTCATTTTTTGATCACCCATTAAATAGGATTGGTTCAAGAAAAGAAGAATTGTTCACTCTCCCCTGATTTTAGTGGTTCAATCCGCCTCTTCATCTGATATTTATGTACAATAAAAGATAAGAGGTGTGATCCATCTTAGGAGAAATTTTATGCTATAGACGCCAACAAAATGGTACAAATTGTTGTCCTGATGACCCAACAACTTGAAATGATAAAAATTTATTATTTATTCAACTTATCACACAGCCTGATGACCCGAACCTAGTAAAGCATGAAAATGGAAAAGATACATGCCAATAATAAGGGTTTACGAGATTGGTGAACTATTTTCAGCATGAGAGATAGGATTTCTCTTATGAATATTGCTAAGAATGGAAATATAGAGGCCATAAAGATGGAAACCTATTTGAAAGACTTTGAATTCTATGAGGAGATAAAAGATGTTACATAAAATGTCCAGGAAGACTTACGGCAATGAATTACAAGAAGTAATTGGGAGATATTTTTGATAAATTTAAAAATAAAAAAAGGTTTTACTATTTCTCTTTTGAAAAAAATAATATTTTTAATAGATTAGGGTGTATCGTTCAAAATTGTTTTGGTCCTTCCAATATATATTTCTCTACATATGTTTAGCTGTAAGTTTGGGTTTTGTGTATAAGTTCAGATGAAAACATAATTTTATATATTTTTATTATGTATTACCGCTGCTACCTATCACAATGTGCCTCTTATGTATATCGTTTGTTGTACCTATGTGTACTGCTATGTTTTTTATGTTCTACCATGTTTATATCATAATGTCAAATATGATTTTCCTGTGCACATGGTGTTTATAACTGTGAGGAGGAAGTATATAATACATATTCCATTATTCTCATAATCTTGGCTTTAGTGTTGGTGAAAAAAATCACATTTACTAGACTAATTAATGAAAAATAAGATCCAAGGACTTTGTCTGTTCAAAAGTTGGATTTAAGTAGGTTATTGAATTAAATTCCAAATCAAAGTATCAAAAATCATATACATGAACGAGGTGTACTACTATAATTAGATTTTTAGTGGATGAAGTGGAGTTCCTACATTATAAAAATGCATAGAAATCCATAATAAAAATAGAACTAGGTTGGAAGATCAACATTTAGTTAGATCATGTAGGAATATTAGTGATGAGAAAGCATCAGTTCTTAAATTAATGACAGAAGCCGAGATAAGAATTGTTGATGCATTTATATATCTAGTCATTAAAGTTACAGATTTAAAAAGTATTGGATTCTCTAAGAGTGATGCATATAATTACATTCAAAAAGAGAAAAGGACAAATATTGAGTATGGGGACACCAATTCACTAATTCAACTATTTATAGATCAATTAATTAATTACAACATGTTTAAATGGAATGTCCAAACATATGAGGATGATAATTTTTTGAAGTTTTTTTGTTGATGCATTGGTGAGAATAGATTATGATTTCTTTGGAGATGTGATAACTTTTAATTCTAGCTATAAACATTACAAATATAACTTATCTTGTGCACCATTTATTATAGTTAGTACTCATTGGAAAAAATGTTATGTTTGGGTGACATTTTTATTGGAGGAGACAATTGAATCAATTATTTAATTATTTAGAATATTTTTACAAACAATTAGTGATAAACATCCCATAATATTTTTTACTTACTAGGACTAGGCAATGTCTAGGGAAATTAAAATTATATTACCTCAGACAAGCCATAGGATGTGCTAATGACACAACACTAAGAAGGATTTATCAAAGGTGTGGTCCTTCAATATAAATAAAAAGTTAGAGACCTTTTTTTTGGTATTTAAGCAAGTGTGATCTTAAGGAGGATTTCAGAAGAATATGGGCTAAAAATATAACTAAAGGGGACCTCCATAGATATGATTAAATAATGGAGTTTTACACAATAGGCACAAGTGGTCAACAATAATCAACAAGAATTATTTTAACTTTGTTATTATTTCAACATAGAGTAGCGAGTTCCCTAACAATGTGTACGTTGGAATTTTAAAGCCAATAAGTTCTATAACTAATTTTTTTTTTTGGGCTTAGAGATGTTGATAATAAGTTGGCATTGAAATGAATAAGATGAAGATTTTATATGTAGTTAGTCTGAATTAGCACCTTTAATGAAAAGTAGCCATTAAATGTGTATAGATCATTCGTCAAGTGACTCATCAACATTTTTTATGAAAATTATTGAGAAGATTGATCAGTCGATCAATTGGACTGTTCATTTTGATGCAAAAGAGGGTACCATTCAATTTACATGTGCAAAATTCAACATGATGGATTTGCCAAGTTCTCATTGCATGAGCATAATAAGCCAGTTAGGTATTATTAATATTATTTTGAAGTACCTACTACTTAGATGGTTAGTTAGAGCAAGGAAAGATATTTATGTTGGTTGTACATTCATATGTATGGGAAATAAATTGATTCCATTTTAGGATAGATGTACTAGTACGTTATTCAATAATTATCTTAGGAGATTTGCATATCAAGTTAGTACATAAACACAAGGGAATGAGGAAGCAAAGCAAAACATATTGGCTGCAATGACAATATTGATGAAAATGTTGACTTGAATCTGAATGGTAAAAAAAAGAACCATAAGTTCATTAGAAATACAAAGGTGGGTTTAAAAAATTGAAAGACCCATCCACTCAAATGCAGGCCTAAAGGCATATGAAATGGATGCTTAAAGAATCACTAGGAGAAGAGAAAATGCTAGAGAAAAAAACATGCACATAAGGCCACTCTTATAATAAAATGGTGTACACTTGGAGAACTAGTCAGTCAACCAACCAGCCAGCCGATACAAGAATGCTTTATAGATCAGTATATTCTTTGTCGATCAACCAGCCAGTCGACTGATGAATATATAAGAATGATGATGGGAATAATTAAATCAAATAAAAAGAGAAGATGTTTTATTATTTAATCATAAAATTTTATTATGTATTTCTTTTTAAAATTTAATAATTTATTTCATTATCAAATTTAATTATGTGTTTCATTATAAAAATACAATCAATACTACTACTTATCTTTGCTAAGTACCACTATATACCGCAGTGTGATGCAGTGCACCGTTAAGTACCACTATGTGCCTCTATGTATCGATGTGTACTACTATGTACCGGTGAGTGCCATTGTTATTCTTATGCTACGTTCTACTATTATTCTTTAATAGTTATGGTAGTTTAGCTATTTAAGAAGGTTCATTGTAATATTTGTGTTATTTAAAAAGGGTTATTGTAAATTTTACGATGGGTGTTTGTAGCTTTTTAGCTATTTAAGGTAGGTAGTTAAAGCAATTATGCTATTTAAGGTGTATCACCAGTTCTCTCTAGTAGCTCTATACCTTTAAAAAAGCTTTTCAAATATGTTATATCGAGTGCATTGGCCAGACACAAAGAGATCTTGAGGTATGCTGATGAAAGACTTCATTGGCATTTCCACCATGAGGAAGCTTGAATATATGTCATATTATTCTAATGGTCCACTTGAGCATCTAGCATGTAAAATCAAATATATAAATGTTATGTGCAGACATGGAATGCACATTATGATTTTGTACTTTAGATCTCATATGCTGGAGGGTGGGGGTGTGGGGGAGATGGAAGGTGAAGAATTTATTAGGGAAAATTGGTGGCAAGTGAGTGGTAGTTAGAGGAATGTGTGAGGCGGAGTAGATGTTTTGTCAGGTGATTGACGAGAGATTGAGAGGGAGAACTCTCTAGGAATGTCCTCCACTGTCTAATTATTTCTTCAAAAGAATGTAGTACCTACACAATAAAATATGTCAGGATGACCTCACTTTAAAATCAACTTCCCTACATCAAGATAAAGTGGAAAGAAGAAGCATGAGTACCTAAAAATCTTAAAGTTCATCAAATGATTTGAAAACCTCTACTTCATTATATATAATCTAACTATCCTAGCAAAGAAAATGAGGTAAGGAGTTATTATCTACCAGCGCATGGACTGTTGTATGCAATGGAAAATAAATATGCATGCAAAGAGATTATTAGACAATAAAATTAATTCCTAGAATGGACAGAGTTTCTAAACTATTGGATGCACTCACAATTACAATATGTACAAATTCAATAATGTATCCCAGTGGTTTGCATTTGGCAACATCCTGGCAATTACATCAAACTTGGCCAGTAATAAATACCAAATGGATGTAGGCCAATTATAAAAATTTATTTGCATGATGAGCTATACTAAGGATTCTAGCAGGGGTTCAGTAGTTATGTAGAGGAATGAAAAGGTTGGAAAAAAGGAAAATGATAAATTTCTTCCCAAGCTCAAGAAGTTTAAATGATTCATACAGACTAATCACCTCATGTTTTATATCATTTAAGGATTTCCTAATAATTCTTGCACTTTCCAACACAATTTCAATTCCTCTATTGGGTTGTCCAAGGATCAGAGCAACTTTATCTATAGTGAATGGTAATTTCTGTTCCTTGATGATGAAACAATGCTTATCAATCACATATTAACAATAACATGTGGAACAGTGGAACATTTTTATGGATGTGAGGCATCAATAAAAAGTGATGTAGGTGTAGTTTCCACAGTCTATCTATAAATTTTTGGATGAATGCATCAACCAAATGATTTTAAATTTCTTTGAATGTTGAAGTTCTACAACTGAAAGATAAATTTGGAACATATCCCTACAAATTTAAATGCAGTGGTTAAGAACATAAGACTATCAACTTCACCAGATGGTAAACATTAGTGGTACACATCGATACATAAAAGTGGAATAGTAGTACATAGTAGTTATACAAAGAAATTATACACATAAATGGTACATAATAGTATATTACAATAGTACACCGAGGTATACATAAGTACACAACAAAGGTATACTGAAGTAAAATGTATTAAAAATGGAAAAATTATTGAAAAGTTCTAGGAAATTCTACATTTAAATAGTGAAAGCTAGACATCAATACACAATGGTTCACAAAAATGATACACAACTCTTAGCATGTATAAATTTTTCTTTAAAAAAAAAACTTTGACCTAAAATGTTCTATTAACTTCATCAAGTGATGCATAATCTCTTATTTCTAGTATTTGAACAACACTCATGCACGTGATTGTTAGAGAGAGAAATTTTGAATTTTTTGCTTCTTTATTTCGTAGTTTTTTTGGAAATTCCATCTGCCCCTTTGGCCGCCACTCCTGGTGGCCATAACTTAACTGGGTCACCTACTCCGGCATCTCATATCATTTAGCAATCAATCCGTTTGGAGCATTCTAGTGGAATTCAAAATATGAAGATTAGGAATGGACCTCTGATAGTTAAAGAGCCTATGGTTGTTCCAATTATCTCCAGTTCTCAAATTATTGATTAGGGAAAATAGGTTGTTGAGGCTGGTTCTTCTAAAATTTCTCGTTCATTAGGAAATGTTAGATAGATTGATTGTGAAGCATCTTCTTCATCCGATATAAATTTAATTGTGAATAGATTTGGCAATGCATTGCCAAAAAATACTTTTATTTTTGTGGGAGGTCCTTTAGTTCAAAACATTGGTGATGCTACATCAGCTGTTTTCAATTTTGCTCATTAAAAAATTCTTGAGTCGATGGTTTAGGAAAATTTAAGTAAAGGTGCTGGCGTTCTGAGAGGATCAAATGGGGATAATCCTTGGTCTAAAAACCCTTATATTAAAATCAATTTATCTAAAGAAGAATTTTTTCTATCTGATGATGGGATCGCTATTAAATTAAATAATCCGAATGTGAGAGCTAATTTTAAAAAACTTCAATTTGTGGTGGTTGTCAAGGTGTTTGGCAGAGATGTCCCTCTCCATTTTGTTGTTGGGTAATTGTGATGGCAAAGGTCTTATTTGGGTAAATTTCATCTCACTATTTTTGTTCTGGGTTGGGTCTTATGTTCCTTTTCATTATTAGAGGATATGGAAAATTTTCTATCAGGTTGACCATGGTTTTTGAATGTACATATCGTTGGTCTTGACAAATAGAGCTCTAAATTTTCTCCTACCTCATTGAAAGGCTTATCATCGCCAGTTTGGGTGAGAATGCCTAGCCTTCAATGTTTGGATGAAATCAATGTAGCTAGAATTGATTCTTTGGTGGGTACTCCTCTTATGCTAGATGGTAACATGTTTCAATGGGGAAGAAGGGAGTTTGCAAGGGTATGTGTTTGTCTGGAGCTTGACAAGCAATTGCCTTTGGGGGTATGGGTGGAAGGTTTGGAAGGTCATTTTTCCCAGAAGGTGGAGTATGAAAAAATTTCCTCTTTCTACTATAAATGCAGTAAAATTGGTCATTTGAATAATGCTTGTACAAAGGAGTCGTATGGAGGAGATACAATTAGAGAAAAAGTTGTCATTCCATGAAATATTTTAGATGATAAGGGGTTTGTGGAGAAGGCTCAATTGGCAAGGGATTCAAATGAAGATTTATCTTTTGGACCTTGGTTACATGTCAATTATAGTAGGAAGAAGAGGTTTATAGAAGTCCCTAATAAAAATAAGTATGTCCCTAAATCTGTTCCAGTTCAGACAGGAATCGCCCTACCAGAAGATATAATTGGAAAATCTGTTGTGAAGGAAGTAGTAGGCAAGGCAGTTAAGGTGCATGATGGAGATGTCCCTTTATAAAATTTTGATGTGATTGAGGATTTAGGAGTGGAAGAATGGGAGAGTCTTCCTGGTGATAAGGGAGTCTCTACAAGATTTTGTAAGACTCAACACTTTTCTGGTGGGTTGGATAACAACAAGTTCAGGTTGTTGAACTCTTTTGGTGAGGATGGAGAAAATTTCAACAAGACTAAAGTACCCATTTTGAATGAAAGAGTTATAGAGGAGGGTGAGATTATGAATCATGTGGATGGTCATGTTTCTGTGGAAGAATCTTTGGCTACTCATGGGGATAATGCTACTGATTCCAGGGCTGAGGTTGTAAAGACTACGTTTAATTCCACTTCAGGAAGTTCCAAACCTAAACTGTTGAAGCACCTAAAGTCCCTTAGTATGTTGAACTATTATTTGAAAAATAAGAAGGTTGAAGGTGTGAATAAGAGGTGGAGCGAGGGTCCTTCCCCTATGTGGTTAAATGATTCCGTTGCTTTTTGGAACTATAGAGGGGCAAATAAAAAGGAAGCCTCTCATTATTTGAAAGAAGTTGTGAAAGATTGGGAGGTTTTTTTTATTAGCATTTTTGAGACTAATATCTCTTCTGTTGGCAAGGGAGTATTTCTTAATTCATGGGCAAGGAATGGGGATTCTTTATCTACCCTTCTGAGGGATTGTCGGGTGTAATTATGGTTTTATGGAATTCTAAGTTGGCTTCTTTTCCTGTTCTGAATAGTTCTCCTCAATGTGTTTCTGGGGAATTGAAATGTGTTAAGGATAATAGCACTTGGGTTATCTCCACGATATATGGTAGCAGAGATTTATACAATAGAAGGAGGTTGTGGGAAAGTTTGGAACCGTACTCCAGCTCAAGACTTCCTTCGATCATAGAGGGATTTCAAATGTATCTTGTCCCAAGAGAATAAGAGGGGTAGAAAGAAGTTTAAATTTTCTATTGGTCCTCAAGAAAAAAAATCATTTATGAATTATAATAATATCTATGATGCGCGGTTTGTTGGGCCCAAGTTTACTTAGTGTAATAATAAAGTTGGTAGCGCTCCAATTTTGGAGATACTTCATAGGTGTTTATTGAACTCCAAAGCATTTCAGCTGATTCAGCAAGCAACCACTAGGCATTTAGCAAGAATTACATCTAATCATTACCCGATAGTGTTGAAAATCTTCAATTCTGGTTTGCAGAAGAATATATTTATCTGGACTTAAGGATAAGTTGAAAAAGGAGATAACTGATCTTCAGTTTGAGGAAGCTAATGATGGTGGTTTATCTGATGAAAAGCTATTGGTTATGAGGTCCAAGTTTAATGAGTTTAATATAACTCTAACTTGACTGAACACCAGGGGGAGGCAGAAGGCAAAGGTGAAATGGTTAGAAGATGGAGATAAGAATTCCAAGTTCTTTCATGTTGTTGTAAATGGTAGGAGGAATGCCAATTTTAGTCATCAAGTGAAGGATGAAGAGGGTAATCTGGTTGATGATTAGAAGAGTATTGAAGAAATCTATTTTAAATTCTTCTCAAACAAATGGAGGGAGAGGGATGGTATGCTGAGAGGATGGCCATCATTCCAACACAATCTATGTCAGGACGATTATAGTTTTCTGGATGCTGATCTCCCCTTTCATGAAGTGGAGTATGTGATAAATTTCTTAGTAAGAATATTTCTCTTGGATTTGATGGTAACACTTATTCATTTTTTAAAGCTTATTGGAATATTATAAGTCAGGATGTTTGGCTTGCAATACTTTATTTTTTTCTTCGGGAAAATGTTTGCTAAGTGGAAGGAGACACTTGTTATTCTAATCCCCAAGGTTAAAAATCCAGTTCTTCCTTCCCACTTTCTTCTTAGTAAGAATATTTCTCTATTTATAAGATTGTGGCTAAGGTCTTCTTAAATAAACTTATGAAGGTTATTCATAAATTATTTTCAGATGTTCAAGTGGCATTCATTAAAGGAAGGACTCTTTTGGATAATATTCTTCTTATTCAATAACTTTTCAATAAGTTTAGACATTCTAAATCTAATAAGGGTTTGGTGGTGATTAAAATTGATATGGAGCAAGCTTATGATAGCATGGCTTGGTCAACCCTTAAGCAAGTTATGGAATCTTTCAATTTTCTAACTCGATTTTTTAATCTTGTGATGGAATGTGCAGTATATCTTCAGTTCTCTGTTCTTATTAATGGTAATAAATTTGAGTAGATTGAAGCTAAAAGTGGATTAAGGAAAGGTTGACCTCTTTCTCCATATCAGTTTATTCTTTGTTCACAGCTATAATCCAATGCATTTAGCAACAAGGGTCAGACATTTGGGAATCAAAGCTTCTCCTAATGCTCCTAAGATCAGTCATTTGCCGTACGATGATGATATTATGATGTTCTCTAAAGCTAAATACATATATGTGAAGAACATCAGAAGAATTATTGTTGATTATTGCCTATGGACGGGGCAGGTTGTCAACATACAGAAATTAAGAATTATTTTTGGTAAATCTATCAGTTAGAGTAATATAAGAGACATCTTAAACTTGATAAGATTCATGGAGGTTAAGGAGCTAGTTTTTTTGGGTATTAAAATGGCATTGAGAAGGATGGTATATGCTAATTTCTTATATCTCTTAGAAAAAGCTGCTAGCAAGTTATGTTTTTGGGGGAAAACACACATTTCTTTAGCAGGGAAACATGTTTTGATCAGATTAGTTATTCTATCAATACTAGTTTTCTTTTCTTCACACTCTCTAGTACCTCTAAGAATCCTAAAAAAGGAGGATAATATGTGTAGGGAGTTTTGGTGGAATATGCAAGGAGGCAACCATGGGTTACATTATGTGGCTTGGAATGAGCTTTGTAATTCGGTGGATCTGGGAGGTTGTGGATTGCATTCAGCTGAGTCTATTATTGGCCCTCTATGAGTAAATTTTGTATGGAATTACTTTAAATATCCTGATTCCCTTTTAAACAAAAAAATTGAAGTCAAAGTATGGTGATTTTTGGGATGTAGAATATCAGAGAAATAATTCTAACACCTGTAAAGTGGTTTCAAGTGGGATGAGAACTCTTCAACGGGTTGTAAGATTGAATGTGGCTTCAAGTTCTTCTATAAAAATTTTGAAGGATATATAGATCTTAGATAAAAGCTTGGTTAGATGGACAACCTTTATTGTTGTGTTGGATGAAGATTTCCTATCTCTTGAGATGTGCATTGATGATGGAGGTTGGAACCATGCTGAGCTACATAAATGGTTCGGCACTAGTTTAAATGTGATTATAGCTAAGATAAAAATTTAACCAAAAAACTTTTAGGATAAATTGGAGCTAAATTACAAGTTTTTTGTTAAATTGATTTATTCCTTAGTCACTAGAACTAGGATGGAAAATTTGGAGAGGGCGGATTATGGGAGATGGATGAAAAATTTGCACTTATCTCCAATGGTGGACTATTTTGGTGGTGGGTATTTAAGAATTCAATTCTTACAAATGACTTCTTACTATATAAAAGATTGGTCGATTACAATTCTTGTCTAAGAAATTGTAAGGTAGTTGAAAATCTAGATCACGTTGTGGCTAACTACTACTATGTTAAACAAGCTATTCTGTTGTTGAACATGTGGGTTTTCTAGTTCTGATTTTCTCATCATTTGTGGAGTGTAAGAGTAGATTAGAGGAGCTACCAAACGGTAATCAATTTATAGGAAACCTATATTGCTCTTTGATTTTTCTTTTGTGTGGAAGTAGGAACCAAATAAGGCATGGAGATAAGGAGCTTGGTTTGGGCTTCAATGCAGCAGAGGCTATTTGTATTGCTTCCATTGCATTGAATTTTAATCTATTTTTGGATCACTGGAGTGTTAAACTGTTAAGATAGTTGCTATTTGAATGCTTTACATTTTTGCAACTTAGTAGCCTTTTATTGATGATTCCATAACCATTATTTTGTTCCAACAAGTGTGTAGTTATATCCTAACAATTTAACGAAGAATTTGTATTTGCCTCTTGTGTGTACTAACATTTTCAGGAAAAACTTACTCGCCAAGACTATAGAAGACTTCAAATAAATTCAGAAGAGATCTCCACTTGTAAAAATTTGAAGTTTGCAATTTTTTCTTTTGAAATTAAATTTGAAGGGACGTGATTAGTAATTGAGTTGAATAAAACGCATATACATCCCACATTAAAAGGAAGATCATCAAAAAATTATACTGATCGTACTGGACCGATATTACGTTTGTACGGGATGATCAGACAGTTATCTCCCATTATTTCTGAAAGACACATAGAAGATAGGAACTTGAACTCTGAAATATTTTGTCTAAGTCCTATTCGTCAGGACGAATTTTACAATGTCCTAGGACGATGTGGGTTCCATTATCAAATTGGTATGTTCGGGTCGTTACAGTTTCTGGAGTGACGAAATTAAAAGTTATCTGTCGAATTAGATCCGATCTGGTCGTCTAGGAAAAACAAATTTTCCGTATGCCCACAGCGAAATTTCCTCAATCTGTCCAGACGTACGAGTCTGGTCTCTTCTGGAATATATGTGTCGCTCCGACCGAAATTAAATTAGTTCATACCATCTGGCCGATTGGTCCTGCTCTGGAAAACTTTTCGTTTTTGACACTTAGATGAATGCCAAATTATCATCCAGGACGGATACGGTCCTCTGTTAAAAATTTCGTGCCAGACGATGAATTTTCGTCACATACAGACAAGATTTAACGAGACTTAAGCCAACGGTTTCTTCAGCTCGTTTCTATGAGGAGACTGACTTGTTGTATACTAACGCGTTGTAACTTGGCAAGGAAACTTAGTTCGTTTTTAAAACGGGAACCGATAGCAATGTAACTGAGAACAGTTAGTCGTAACTCATAGTCCAACAAATCGGATCGGTTTCAAAATCGTAACCAGGTAACACAATCTGTAACCAGGAATCGATTCAACATCGGTGAAAAAGACGGGACAGTATCCAACTGCGATACATAATAAGAAAGAACATTGAGTTCGTTGCTCACCCCTCAGTTTTTGGGTGTTTTTCTTACTTTGTATAAATAGGTGTTTCTACACCAAGGATTAGACTGCCACTCACATCATTTGTCATTTTGATCTCATGCTCTGAGAGAATTAGACAAGGAGAGAGTTGCAAATTGAGTACATTCAAAGAAGAGATGAGCCCTACGGCATCTGGATACTGCGAGAAAGCTCATTTGGATTTATAGAAAAAGGTAGAAGAGTGCTCTACTACTGTGTGTCTTCGGATTCTTTATCACCTCTTTTCTTTTCTTCCTCCTAGGATTCTCGTGAAAGATTTCTGTCATATGGAGATCCAGTTCTATTGCCCGTACCCAAGTTTTTATAGATTTGAAGAGTAGGTGATAGCACGAAGGGGTAGTGGCTGTCTTATATTTGTGAAGCGAGTGTGAGATAGCCACCTATGGGCCTTCTTCTGCCTTAACACTTGCTAGGAGAGTGTGAAAAGGGAGGACGGCTTTTTCTGTGTTATTGTAGACCACTTTATGTTGATTTATGATATAAATGGCGTACGCGGTGTTATCGGTATTGGCTCTGCGGCGCGTCCACTCTCTCCCCGCATTCGCGGGGCCTCACGTCGGTGGACTTTCCGTCGGGGGTCCGGTTCCGCACCCTCGGCCGGTGTTGTGTGCCCAATGCCCTCGGGTAGCCATCATGGCACCGTGGGAGCTCGCGTGGCAGAATACGCACATAGGTTGTTAAGAGCGTCGATGCTTATATTCTCAACGCTTCGCTGTGGCCGTGCAACAAGGAGAGTCACTATTGGCTTATTTTAGTCTGTACGCGATTCCTGGTGCCACACGAGGGGTAATGGCATATTCGGGAGGAAGGGGTACTAGGTTAAGATCAGAGAATAGTTGATTATCTTGTAGTTAGGATATATCCTGCGTTTTTGCAAGAAACGTCTGAACTCAGCTAGTAAGCTTGCGTGTCATTTCTATACCTTTACTTTTCCACGTTTCATATTTTAATTCTTATCTTAAAAACTGTTTAGCTTGAGAAAACTTTATTTCTACAAAACTTAATAAGAATAATTTCTTCTTTCAGGCGTTAAACATAATGGTTAAAAGAGGGCTAAACATTTCTACTTGACCAATTTTCACGTCCCACACCACACCCCTCTTGTAGCCTTTTAGGACTAGATTTTTAGGATTTACAACTAATTGACTACGACTCAACACTAGTAGATATATAAAGAGAACTACGTTTACAAATCATATGTTTCTGACTTAACTTTTTTCGATTAACGTAGGATTGTCTATAATTTGAACTGAAACCAACGTAGAAGCGGTTACCTCCTATACTAGATCGAAATCCTCATCGTTTTGAGGCAAATAATTTCCTTTTTGATTTTGGAAAATCGCAATGTCTACTTTCTCAACAGCTCTTGATTATCGCATGTGGTGCTAGTCAGGATAGGCTACATAGCCACAAAACTAGAATTAGCGTTGAGTGGAGTTATGTGAGTAATAATACCTTTTGCAGATTGGTACTATAGGTGAAGGGTATGTGACTATAAATCACAATTACTCAAGTCTAACATGATATATTTTTAAGCTTTAATTGAAAGACTCAGTGCGGGTTTCTACTTGTATAAAGTGGAAAGACATATGGTGATAATGTACGCCTTGTATAACTTATGAAGGGAACCAAATGGGTAAGCAATCCAAGACTCATATCTTTGTTACATGATATGAATTGTTTCGGCTGAAACTAATGATCTATTCTGACATGTACACAAGTTACACAAATTGTCACTTCTTTACAGACTTGGTAGGGATTAACTAATGCTGATATGGTTATAATCTTCCGATGTTTACCTACTGCTTATGATGCTAAATTACTACAATTATAGGTCTATAAGTCTTAACATTTAACTCTATTGCTATTTCTTTATTCACTCATTGCTTATAGCCAAGGAGTTAAGTCAAAAGATTGGATGCAGGTGAATACATGAAAGGAGAATTGCACTAAGGTGGAAGAGTCAAAGTGACCACTCACACCTGAGATGAGATGATATTGCACTGATGACTAGACAGATTCAGAAGCTTTTAAGAGGACAGAAGGAGACGCAGCATGGAAGCGAGGTAATTTAACGAAAATGGCAAGGTTCTAAGAAGTAAATTTGTTATGGAATGCAGGAAACCAGGTATATCAAGAATTGATTACCAAATCAAAGCCTCCTAGCAGGAAAGGTGAGGGAAACCAATGGTAAAGAGGAGAAGAAATTTCAAAGAGCTTTCTGGGCGAACTTCAGCTTCAGACTCATCTTTGGACTGAAAAAGAAGAGAAGTCACCAATCTTATGCTTAATGGCAGACAATGTAGTCACTAGATCAAGAAGAGGTATGTATTAAACCTATGATGAATTATTTGAAGTTTCTGAACACATGTTTATGATGCATATAGGAAAATGAAAAAGATGTATGCTAAGTTTAGTTTAGAACTGGAAGAGCTTGAGAAGGAACATGAAATCCTTAGGAAAGACCGGCATGCCATTAATAGATAACACCAATGAAACTACTTAATGAATATGCAGACTTGATAGAATTTTGAATCTAAAGATCATCTATGCTGACTTAAAAGAGATTTTTAAAAACTTTAGGATGAATCTGAGAGAAAACTATCGAATCAGTTATCACAAATCGACTTCTTGGAGAATGATTCATTTATAAATTGACAATAAGAAGCTCTTGAGGGATAATAGGATACCAAAATTGAAGATTTTATAAATCTAAATAATATGGAATCCCATAGAAGATATATATGGAAGAAACTAGGAATCATTTTCTAATGTTAAATATAAATAATTCTGGATTTCAGGGACATATATGTCCACCTGCTACTTTAGAAGAAACTATTTGGTGGAGACGCTAAGATGCAATAAACCTGAATATCATACATGCATCTGGTTATAAATTCTTAAAGGTGAACCAAACTTAGTTAGGGTTCCAGTCTAACATCTTGAAGAGTTTTGCAGGAGTGCTCTACACAAGACCTTGTGGGGCATATGGTACCTGACAGCGTGTTCAAGCATTGACTGGAGATACTGCTCAATTCATAACACTGGAAGCCAGGAATGGAGGCAAGGTAAAAAAAAAAAAAATACCTTGAGATAATACCAAAAGAAAGTAGTTGATCAGTAATGATTGGATTTAAAAAACTTTTCATAGACATATGTATTGGTTGAAGGGTTAAAATAATCTGTTAAGTATTAGTCAGCTTGTGTGACAAGATAAATGTAATTTACCTATAGCTGTTATTAGCCTATGAAAGAAGTCTAAATGAAAAAGGTTTAACAATTTTACAGCTAGATTTGATTCTATTCTATCTCCTCTACTTTTGTTTCAAAACTGTTTCTGATGATCATGGCTTTTGGCATACGCAACTTTGTCATTATCGTGAGATGAAAAAAAACCTTTAGGGAGAAAAATTTTTTTTCCCAAAGAACTTTAGTGAGAGGTATACCCAAACTAGACTTACTCCAGGACCCTTTGTGATGCATGTCATTAGGAAAACAAGTGAAGTCCTCTTTTAAGTCCAATAGGATTTTGGACCAGTAACTTTGGAAATTCTTCACTTGGATCTTTTTGACCAGTTAGGAAATTGTAAAGTCTAGGGGGTAGGATATGGAATTGTTATAGTGGATATTTTTCAAGTTCCAATGGGTTAGATTTCTTTTCTAAAAGTGAATCATTTGGGATTCAGAAATTTTTCACTTGATTCAGGAAACTAGGATTGAATAATCTCTTACAAAGTGATTCATGGAGGGAATTTGAAAAGAAAGATTTGAAATTTTTGTAAGAAAATGGATTGATCACATTTTTTCTACACTAGAACCCTAACACGGGTGTTGAAGGAAAATGAACATTAATAGAAGCGCCGGCATAGTTGGCGAATACTCCTTCTAAGATATTTTTTGGCTGAGGGGTTGCACTACATGTATGTTCTGATAGGGTGAATGTGAGATCAAATTAATAAATATAGTTGCTAAAAGGTAAAACTAATTGTACATTGCATATTTTTGGTTGCAAGGTGTTCATACATAACATGGAAACTCTCCTTAGAAATTTGATCCAAATCAATGAGGAATTTTGTTGGATATTCAAGTGTTGGAATCTTATAGGTATTCACAAAAGAACTTTAGTCATTGAAAGAAACACACATGTTGTATTTGATGATCTAGAATCTGGAAGACAATATTGTTTGAAGAAAGAAATTGAGGAAACTCCAAAGTTTGATAGATTAATTTGGAAGAAAATATGGAGAAAATTTGGAAGAGAACCCCCCTTTTCCTGAGATTTGAGATTATCTAAAAACCACCCAGAGAATTGATTATAGGTGACTAGTGAGGGTGTTAGAACTAGGCGTAGATTAAACAGGAAGTCTCTTCAGCCTTTATTTCAACAATAGAACCATATATTGAACAAGCTTTCTGATTGAATTTTGATTTGGGCCAGCAAGAGAGTTGATCATTTATAAGAATAAAGTTTTGGGAATTACTCAAGGCCAAAGATTAAAGTTGTTGTTGGAACAGTGTGTTCAATAAAATGAATGATTAGAAGTAGTCCTTAGAAATAAGGTTAATTAGTTGCTAATGGGTTTATTAATCAAATTGAAGATTGATTTTGAGGAGACTTTGCGTAGCAAGACTTTGAAGCATTAGGTTTTCTTGCCTTTGGCTGTTTAAAGTTTAAATTGTTTCAAATGGATTGTCAAAAGTGATTTTTGAAGGGGTTTTGAAGAATGTTTTTGTAGAACACTCAAGGGATTTGAAAATTCAAATACCAAATCATGTTTTAGTTAAAGAGGTATTATATGGAATTGAAATAGGACCTAGGGCTTTGGTTGAGAGGTTGAGAACTTCCTCTTAGATCTTTTGAAAGGAAGTGTTGGATACAACCTCTTTTAAAGAAATTTTGGAAAGGAATACTCATTGTTCAAATTATGGGGATGATTATCTTTTGGATTTTCAATAAAAATTTTGTGAGATTTTTTATCTAAATAATGAGTAGTGAATTCTAAATGAGTCAATGGAGATTTAAATTACTTAGGTTAAGCTAGAAAAAAAAAAGATCAATAGAAAAAGATAAAAAAAACAAGTGTTTTCCTTTGGTTTTCGGGCGTGTTGTACTGTTTATTCCTCGTCCGTGGGCGTCCTTTTTGCTCATTGGTGTTCTACATTTTCGCTAGCTCTCTGGCTCTGCCCGTCGTTGCTCTCGGCTCTTTGCTAGCGCTACGAGCTTTTCTCTTTGCACCTGCCCGCTTTGGCAGCTGCTCTTTATTGGTTGGATTCCTTTCGGCGTACGGGATCTCTTGGTTCTCCAGCCTCTTATAGTTGTGCTCGCCGTTTTGGCATGCGTTGTGCCCCGGGGTCCTTGCAATACCCGGCGTCTTCGTTGCTTCCTGCGATTAAACCGCTGCGTTGCCGCGGCTGGTGCTCTTTCTGCCTCGGCTGTGGCGCGTTTGTTGCTATCAATGTTTGTTCCGCGTGCCGGCTTTTGCGTTTGTTGGCCATGAACTTGGTCGCTATTTTCGTCAATCCGGCTGGTTATGGGAACCGCCGTGCCCAGGGTTTGCGGCTTTCGGCCGCTTTTGCTAACCATTCGGGCATCTGTCCTTATCGCGTGTCGGGTTTCGCTAACTGCTTTTCTGGTTGCTCTCTATCGTGGGCCATTTTCCCTTTCGGCTTCTTTCCTGTTCGACTGCGGCGCTCTTTTAGCCCGTGTTCGGCGCTTTAGTTCTTCCCTGCCGCCGCGTTTCTCGCTTGTTCTGACGGTATCCCGGCTATGGCTGCCTTTTCTCCTGGGTCTCTTGTTGCTTAAGAGGTTTGCGGCACCTTGTCCATTGTGCTCTCGCGTGGCGTTCTTTCGCCCGGCGTCGTATCCCGATCCCGCTCTTGCTCGGTTTTGTTGTGCCGCGGGTTCGGTCCCTTCTTGTCTGCCTTTGGTTCTTTCTGATCAAAGTCTCCCGGGTTCCCATCCCGTCTTTCCTGCGCTGGGCTGTCTGGGTGTTCTGTTTTGCTACTCTCTGTGGAGGTTTGTTTGTCTTAGTTCATTTTTGCTCTTTTGCTTCCTCCGTCTTGTTCTTTTGGATGTTGCCTCTGCAATCTCAGTTCTTTGCTTCCCTTGCCCGTTTTACTCACGGTTCTTTGCTTTGTTTCTCCTTTTTGCGTTCCTAGTGGGACGATGCTGTCTGCTTTGCGCTCCTTATGCAATTTCTGCTCGACACTCTTTAGCTTCATGTGTTTTTGTCTCGTGCCTTTGGTCTGTTCGCTTTTGTACCGGTGTTTTGCTTCTCTCTTGCTGTTGTGGCCTATACCTTGGTTCGCGTGTTCTTTCACCGATGCCCTTGCGCTCCTCGTTTTTCGCTGTCTCCTTCTCTGTTCAGTCTCTTTGGCTCGGGTTGTGGCTTTTCTGTGGCCT
>NW_021479978.1:0-237 GCF_001605985.2 Dendrobium catenatum | reverse complement strand
AAATATGAATAAAAATATATATTTTTGCTTATAAATTAATATCAATAATATTTTCACATGATTTATTTAAATTTTATATAATTAAACATTAACATCTTTTTTTATCAATATGAAATGGAGCTTAAAAATTACAGATTTTGAAATATTATTTATCATAAATCATTTTTTAGCCAAGCAGGTTCATCTTATCAAGACGCTCAATTTGATATAAATAAGACATTCAAAATTCATTTGATC
>NW_021479977.1:0-219 GCF_001605985.2 Dendrobium catenatum | reverse complement strand
ATCTTCGCAATTGAGATGCATCTTTTAGTTCTTTCATTCGTTGTGCTTGTCTATGGCATAATAGAGTTTTTATTGTTCTTCTCTCTCCTCTTCTTTTAAAATGTATTTTGCTAAGGGAAAATTTTATAGGTGTCCTCATACTTGTTTGTACTCTGTTTATTTTAGTAATCCAAAATGCGCTACATATTGGACATGCCATCTACATTTTCAATTAAAGGC
>NW_021479976.1:0-544 GCF_001605985.2 Dendrobium catenatum | reverse complement strand
GTGAGTTATTTGGAGCTGATAGGAAGATGAATCAAGGCTTGTGAGGTTGTGGTTAGAAAGTATTACTTATATCATCTTTTTCCCTCTTCTCCATAGTTCAAGCCATGAAGCCTTCACCAAGCGATGAGGTTTATTTGAAGGCTTCTCCTGATGTTTGCGACATGGATAGATGGGGTTGTTGGAGGATATCCCTTTTGGGCAGGTGAAGGATAATGCTAGGATAAGTAATGTGAAAAGAGGAATTTGGAGTTTTTTTTGCATATAGTGCTAAATTGATCCAATGGGTGGGTTGGGGTAGGTGAAAAGGAGCATATTGAACTTATTCAAAAAGATTTACAACAACTAATTTTGGGCAGGTTGGCTTAGGATCCACGAATTTGAGTATTGTATGGTTTGGGTTAGACCAACTGTTTGACCCAAGTTAACCAATGGGTTAGGCTTACAGGGTTTGATGTAATAGGCCAAGGAATGCCTACTACAACCATTGGTACAATATAATTTCATAAGGATGGGGATATGCCTCAAGAAAACTACTTTGGGTTCA
>NW_021479975.1:0-207 GCF_001605985.2 Dendrobium catenatum | reverse complement strand
ATACAAAAAAGATTGAGAGAAAGAGGATAACCTTGCTGAAGACCTGAAGAGGAACTAAAAAAACCATGAAGAGAACCATTAAGAATAATAGAAAAATAAACATCATCAATGTAGCCTTTAATCCAGGAGATAAATATATGTGGGAAACCTTTCTATACCATTCTAGCAATAAAAAAAATATGAAAATAATATCAAAAGCTTTATGAA
>NW_021479974.1:0-290 GCF_001605985.2 Dendrobium catenatum | reverse complement strand
GTTAGAAGCAACAAGCTGTCCAAGGGAATCAACAGTGTTTGTCAATCATCAAAACAAAAGTGATGAAAATAAATTTGTAACATGAAAGTTTTCTACTCAAAATCTTAAATGTCTAAAATTTTAGTGAGTCTAAATAACATAAAAAGATAACAAATCTAGGGAATTAGCCGGGGATAGACCCCGGGGTCGCATGCATATTTCTGCATTACTCTTTCCTTGCTTTAGACCCTTCCCCACCTATGGGTATAGTCCAGATAGTCTGACCTATGAGGACGAGGTGCCGGACCTAG
>NW_021479973.1:0-1632 GCF_001605985.2 Dendrobium catenatum | reverse complement strand
TAAATAGTTGTTTTTCCTAGGGTTTGGGCATGTTGAAGTTGGCTGAAATTTGAGATCTCGTAGATTTAGGTTTTCTTTGGGATCTAGCGGCATCTAGAGATTTGGGAGAGATCGATCCTCCTCTCGAATTGAGGATCAATTGTATCTTTTCTATTTTCCTTGCAACTACTAGTAAAATACAAGTCTTTTCTCTGATTTTTCTGCCGTTTTTCCCTGCTTTCCTACTGTTTTTGGCTGTTTTTCTGCTGTGGACAGCAGTTTTACATTGGATCTACTTGGTTTTGGTGAGAAACACTTGAAAATCCAAGTGTTTCCTATCAAGGATGCACAACATACATATAAAGTACACACAACATACGCACAAGTTCACACAATATACGCATATAGTACTCAGTGCTTATGCACAGCGTACACACATCCTACGCGCAACATTGGCACAAATCACACTTTTAAAAGTTTGTTAGAGTTTAATTGTTAAAATTTAGTTCGTGTTTAGTTTTCAACTTTCAACATAAACCCTAAATACAAAGAAAATATAATGACATCAAATATTTAAAAAGTTTCGAGAAGAAACGTATATGCATAGCGTAAGCATAAAATACGAAGAACTTCAAAATCCTAAACACATACGCATAACTTAAGCATAAAATACGCAAAACTTGAACATAAAACATGACAGCAAATTACCTTTCTCTTTGGGGGTGAAGACATCTGAGAAGAAACTGAATGAATGCTTGAAATTGCGAATGCTTGAAACATATGCCGGAAGTTGAAAATCGAAAAGCAGCGTGAACTGTGAAATTTTCTGCCATTTTACCTTTATCAGGGTTTAAGTTTTGAAGCCACATCGACATTTCACCAGGCAATCCACGTCGACAATTGGGGGGTCCGACCTAAACAAAAATATATTACGTTAGTTTTTTTTTAATTTTTAGAGGCGGACGCCTTAAAACTGTGAGGCGAGGCTTCAAAACCTGAACTTATTGCTTCGGCTTTGAGGCCTCAAAAATATATTGCGCTGAGGCACGCCTTTTATTGCTCAATTTTAAACCATGTGTTCAAATATTTGTTATTAATGGTAGTGCTTGTAATTGACTTATGAGTCCACAAGAATAGATTTTCTGATTCATTTAGACAGAAGAAATATTTATAATGTGAAGATCTTTAACCGACTCCACGTAGTGGGATAAAGGCTTGATGTTGTTGTTGTTGTTGTTGTTGAAGATCTTTAACATCAAGCACACAAAAGTCTTATGTTTTTCCAAATAATCTTTGTGAAACTTCTTTTCCTGCATTTTCTTTCCACGAAAAGCTTCTTTGATGCTGTTAGTTTTAGTAATGACCCATTTAGGTACCCAAAGAAGGAAATAAAATAAATTAAAAGAAAAAGCAAACATAATAATAATCGGTAAAACAACGAGAAAAATAGAAGAACTTTGGTGGAAACAATAAAAACAGTAGATAATCTTATAGGAATCAAAGCGAAGCAAGAACGAAACAATGATAGAATTGATCCTCAATTCGAGAGGAGGATAGTTCTCTCCCAATCTCTAGACTAGAAGTCTAGAGCCCAAAACACCAAAGAGAATTCCAAGAGAAACAATAATCATGCATGAAAACCTAACCCTAATT
>NW_021479972.1:0-316 GCF_001605985.2 Dendrobium catenatum | reverse complement strand
CTTCTTGGGAGCCACTATCCCATGTAGGGTGTCATTTTTGTTCACTTGTTTGGAAGCCACTCTCCCATTCAAGTTATTGTTTTGCTCACTTGTTTAGGAACCACTATCCCATTCAAGTTGTAGTCTTTGTTCACTTGCTTAGGAGCCACTTTCCCATTTAAGTTGTTGCTTTGTTCACTTATTTTGGAAGTCACTCTTCCATTCAAGTTCTGATTCCATTGCTCAGTTGGGATTCATCCCATTGGATCTTTCTATATGTGATTGTTCTGTTATGTCATTTCTTATATTGGTGTCATATTATCTTTGCCTTGATTTT
>NW_021479971.1:0-282 GCF_001605985.2 Dendrobium catenatum | reverse complement strand
GAAGAGAATTGATTTCTTTAAAACTTTGGATCATTTCTCTTCATCACAAATGACATTGATAAAATGTAAATATTTTATTATGGGTTAAAACATTTGTATATGTCATTTTCTAGAAGAGAATGGAAAATATTTGGAAGAATTAAAATTTTGAACATTTATTGAATTGAAAATTTATTCCCTTTTTTAATATAGATGATCCTTATAACTTACAAATATTCCACTAGGGATTTTATTTTTATATTGGATCATCATATGTGAAAAAGGAAAACTAATAAAAGGATA
>NW_021479970.1:0-320 GCF_001605985.2 Dendrobium catenatum | reverse complement strand
ACTAAGATTGTATTCATCCTTGATTATATGATGCTTTGTGTTGTCTACTATGTATTTTTTAGTTATTCGATGTCCTTTAAATTTATATGTGAATTTTATCTTAATTTATATATATTAATGTTGTACTTTAATTATGCTATTGTATTTTAAATTATTTAAAATAAATAGCCTAATTTATAATGTTGAGGAACCTATAGTTAAAAAATAATGCATTTGAAGTTGAATTTTATCTTAAAAATGAAGATTCTACATTTTGAAATAAATATATTAACCTAATTTTAAGTTTTTTTTTTTAAATGGCGTTTGTGAACATATCATCT
>NW_021479969.1:0-303 GCF_001605985.2 Dendrobium catenatum | reverse complement strand
ACAGTGGGGCAACCCACAATTTCATATCCACCAAGGTAGCGGAGGAGCTAGGGATGGAGCCTACTGAGACAGACAGTTATGGGGTGATGATGGGGACAGGGAAGATTGAGTCCAGCACCGGGATCTGCAAAGGGGTGGAGATGAGGCTATAGGAGATCAGGGTGGTAGAGGACTTCCTACCCCTGAAGTTGGATAGCACAGATGTCATTTTGGGCATGAAATGGCTACAGACCTTGGGTGAAACCAAGGTGAACTGGGGGATCATAGTGATGGAGTTGAATGTAGAGGGGAAGAGGGTGAAGT
>NW_021479968.1:0-722 GCF_001605985.2 Dendrobium catenatum | reverse complement strand
TCACATCTAAGAATTTTTTTAAAAGATTCAGGAAGGGAGCAAGCATGCAAAAAAAGAAAAGAGGCATAAAATAAGCCCAAAAGCTAAAAAGATGTGCAATGACTATGAAATAATTTCAAGATGCACAAAGTGCATCAAAAAAAATCAAAAGATGTACAAATTATGCTAAAAGTTGATAAAGAGGCACAAAATGAGCCCACTAAGAGTTAGCTTACCTTTTCTTTTAAATCCTTAAAATCTTAGAAGACTCATTGTGCCAACTAATATCTGCTACACTTGAATTTGAAAATAATGATTTCTGATTAATTACTTTATAATATTATTCTATTCGATATTTTTTTCTAAATGAAGTTTGAAAAGATCACTTTTTCCATCTAATTTCTTTTTGATTTAGTACCTGTAAAGTGTTCGAGCTAGGGTTGAAAAGAATGATTTTCTAACCTTTTTGAATTTTAGTGGGCCAATTCATTTCTTGCCGATTTCTTCTAAAAATAAGGTAAGTTTATCATTTACTTGAACAAATCGATTAAAAAAACCTTCTTATTTATCTTATATTTGTTTTTCTGCTTCTGTTTTTCCTTCATGTTGTTTTTCTCTTTTTATGATGTCAAAAGGGGGAGAATTGTATTGTTATTGTTGTGTTGTTATTTATTTTTTTGTCTATATATTATTATCATCTAAAGGAGAGTTTAGAGGAAAGCAACTTTTTAAAAATCCTAAAA
>NW_021479967.1:0-389 GCF_001605985.2 Dendrobium catenatum | reverse complement strand
ATATACTGGAGAGTCCAAATATCAAGAAGACTGAGGCGGATAAGCTGGTGTTCGTCGGTAAGGCGTCAAGGTCGGAGAAAGTGAGGAAGGCGGTGAAAGAGAGTTTCAGCAAGGCTGAGGTGTGGGAAGCTGGGATAGATAATCCTGATGTTGAAATTGTGGCATATGGTGCTGCGTATCTGTCTTATAAGGATAAGAGGATACTGATGCACGATTCGAATTTTTCAAAAATTATTAAAAACCTAGTAGGACAAGACAAATTACCAGAATTTCTTGAGGACCCACGATAAGCCGAATTCCCAGAAATTCCTGAGGACCCAGGACAAGCCGAATTCCCAGAATCGGCACCTGTCAGATGATCCTAATGTTGATCTGGCTGGGTGCACTAT
>NW_021479966.1:0-221 GCF_001605985.2 Dendrobium catenatum | reverse complement strand
CATGTCAATTTATAGGAAATTCTTTAGTGTCTTGGTATAGTAGAAAACAAAACTCAGTTGCCTATCTACTGCAAAAGCTGAATACATTGCATTAGGAAGTTGTGTGGCACAAGTACTTTGGTTGAAACAACAGTTGATTGACTTAGGATTAACAATAGACACTATTCCAATTTATTATGATAAAACTAGTGTTATTTGCATTTCTAAAAATCCTATTCAAC
>NW_021479965.1:0-314 GCF_001605985.2 Dendrobium catenatum | reverse complement strand
CTTTGACAATTACAAATAGACTCAAGAAGAGAAAAAATAATGTACAGACTGAATCAACCCTAGACCTACGCAATCTTGAACTGGCTTGATCTGTTCTTCCGATCTTCGATTCCTGAAAAGTTAGAAGCAACATACAGTCCAAGAGAATCAATAGTGTTTGTCAATCATCAAAACATAAGTCATGAAAATAGATTTGCAATAATTTCCACCTTTTTTATGATGGCAAAACACTACGAATACAATTAGCATAAAAAATTTTCAGGATCGACAAGTGTGAGAACATCATAAACTTCTCCCCCTTTTGACATATCAAA
>NW_021479964.1:0-234 GCF_001605985.2 Dendrobium catenatum | reverse complement strand
TAGAGCTATCTTTTCTTGAGGGTGAACAATCAGTTGTAGGGAGCTTATTAAACATGCTAGGGAAGGAAACAACGAATACTGAGTAATTAGGGCCAAAGGATAGTGATTAAGTGCACGGTACCTTTAAACCAAAATGTATTAAGGATCTCAATAATTTGGAAAACCAAGCTGCTTAAATTCAGTAAATGTTTAAGTTTAATGGCATGGATTTCTAGTAATGATAAATTGTTGAAT
>NW_021479963.1:0-293 GCF_001605985.2 Dendrobium catenatum | reverse complement strand
TTTAGAATGTGCAAGAGAAGCCTATAAGATAGAAAACTGCGAGAAGGCTGAGAAGATTTTCATTTCTAAAACCAACTTAAATTTGATAGAAATTTCAATTCAAAAATCAAATCAACCCACAGAAGCGGTGGGAGGGAGGTGCCTTTGAAGATCCAGTGGGGTCAACCACGACTCTCTCCTATTTTTGATTTAAAGTAGAGGTCAATTTTCATCAAAAAGATGGATCAAATATCTTGAAAATTCTGACCCGTTACAGTTGAGAAATAATATGATTTCCTTCAAAGTAGCAAGTC
>NW_021479962.1:0-249 GCF_001605985.2 Dendrobium catenatum | reverse complement strand
TTTTCTCTTACTTTATAATTTATTGATGTGGCCCAGGGGTGGTCTTTTATTGTATTTTTTCTCTTTAATAGAATTTTATTTGTTAAAAAAAAATGATAGTCTATTTGGCATCTTTTTTTTTTCTTTTTTTTTTAATATGAATACAATATAGTTGAGTAGCATTTTAATATTTAAAATTTAAAAATAAATCAAATTATATTTAAAAATATTCAAATAAAATTTAGATGTTTTTATTATTTTCAAATATGA
>NW_021479961.1:0-498 GCF_001605985.2 Dendrobium catenatum | reverse complement strand
TGCTGATTGGATTTGTCTCCTAGTGTTGAATTTGTTTATATAGAATTATGTCTGGCCACCAATTGACGTCGGACTTCTTCCCGTCCAATAACTAACATCGGACTTCTACCTATCTGCTGACTAAATCTTTTCGACCTCCCTCGCCTGCTAACTATGGTCCTTCTGACCTCAGTTACCAGAATACGGTCCTTCCGATCTTTCTCGTCAGGCAACGGTCTTTCTGAACTCCATCACCTGCAGACTATGGTCCTTCCGACCTCCATCACCATATAACACTCCATTCGACCTCTATTGCCATACTACGCTCTTTCTGATCTCTGTTGCCCGTCGACTACGATCAGTCCGACCTTTGTCTCCATATAATAGTCGTTCCGACCTCCACCGCCCACTGACTACGGTCATTCGGACCACCGTCACCCGAATATAGTCTTTCTGACCTCCATCGCCCGCTAACATTGGTTCTGCTGACCAAATAAATACTAATTCCTCAAATTTCCA
>NW_021479960.1:0-270 GCF_001605985.2 Dendrobium catenatum | reverse complement strand
TAGATGATAGAATAGTTAAAACTTATTTAGATATCAGCTCTAAATTTGCTCACAATTATAGTTGTAAACAATTGCATAAAAAAGAGTAAGATAGATGTAATTTAGATGAATTATAAATGAAATATGAAATATTCTGGCCCCTCTGTTCTCTCTCCTCTCACCTACCATCAAGCTTAGCTCCACAAATCTCCTCTCTCTTCCCCTTCAACAACATTCTTGATGGGGACATCAGATATCATGGAAAGTTTATCAGAGACGTGGCCGCCGATC
>NW_021479959.1:0-224 GCF_001605985.2 Dendrobium catenatum | reverse complement strand
AAAGTTATTTTAAATATTAAAAAAATTAATTTATTTTGTAAAAAAAACAAAAGAAAAATTACAAGCCACACATTCTTCTAAAAAAAAATTTAAAATAATAAGTTACATTTGCTTAGCTTTAAGCTTTTTTCATGATTTATTTATTTTTTCTGAGCTAAAAATAGATTATTTTGGTCACATGCCTCTTTTTTTTTTTTCTTACAAATATAATTTATTCAGTTGAA
>NW_021479958.1:0-505 GCF_001605985.2 Dendrobium catenatum | reverse complement strand
ATAGTAGTATATTCAATAAAAATATAATAGTTTTGATATGATTACTTTACTTATTTGAATTGAAGTTTGTTTTATTCTTCTAAAAAAATCTATAAGACTACAATTTCCTTTCATCAACTTCACAAAATTCCTAAGAATAAGATTTGAAGTTCTGAAATAAAAAACTACTTCATTCATATTTTCAAATTTTAAAGTAAAAAATAAAAAATTTTTATGAAAAAGAGAAAAAAGGAGAAAAAAAAAAGGATTCACACGCAAAGATATAAAGAGAGAAAAATAGAGAGAGAAAGAGAGGGAGAGAAAGAGAGAGTAACCTACTATAATAAAGATTGGCCACAGATTTGAAGTTAAATTAAATCCTGAGCTAAAGAAATCTGCTGTGTATGCGATCGGGGGTCCTGGCTCTGTAGAGAATAACAAAGTTTATGTGCCGGTGGTTAAGAATAATGCTGAAGCTGATGTCATTCATGTGGAACCGACCTCTGCTGTGCACAACATTTCTTTA
>NW_021479957.1:0-214 GCF_001605985.2 Dendrobium catenatum | reverse complement strand
ATTTCTTTATGAAGCTAATTGTATTGATTTGATTTCAGTTGATCTTTGTATTGATTTGATTTCAATTGATCTTTCGCCGTATTGATTTGACTGTTTATTAGGATTTTGAGCCGATTGATATAATTGACTGGAAAATGCTCTATTGATTGAGATGATTTCCCTGTTGTAGCATTGTACGTCGTCCTTATTGAATTGTCCTCGCTGCTGTAGTGTC
>NW_021479956.1:0-274 GCF_001605985.2 Dendrobium catenatum | reverse complement strand
GGGTCCGATTTTGTTCGATTGAGTCAATTTTGCGAAAATGAACTCAGATCGATGCCGAATAGCATCGAATTGGGTTCAACGACACTCGACGAGGTTCGATTTAAATTGATTGATTTAAATTTAATTAAATTTGATTTAATTTAATTAAATTGAGGCTTACTTCAGATAAATTTCACCTCGACGATGATCAATTGAGTTGATCGAGCGCGATCGAGCTTTCGGGCTCGATCGGGGTCAAGTCGAAGCGAAAATATTCGTCAACAAAAGGACCCCC
>NW_021479955.1:0-311 GCF_001605985.2 Dendrobium catenatum | reverse complement strand
TTTTCTAATGAAATTAATTTTAATTTACAATTTAAATCAGGCACTATTAAGATTAAAAAAAAAATTAAAAGTCATAAAGTCTAACACACATTTCCCAAAGCATTGCAACATTTATTGATATCAAATGAAGATATTACAATTTAAGGTACATAATATCAATAATAACAACATTAAAACAAGGAAAAAGATAATAATCTAAAACACATCACAAACACAAAATCATAAAAACTTAAACTACGAAAACAGAAACATCAATGTTGTAAAAACATTTTTGTTTAAGCATTCAAATCAATTACACCAAGCATTGTTCT
>NW_021479954.1:0-302 GCF_001605985.2 Dendrobium catenatum | reverse complement strand
GAAAAGGATGAAAAATGAGTTTAAGGCTTAGTTTGGGGCAGCTTGCTTCTTTATGAAATGACTTTTTAGTATAAAGTTTTCTAATTCAAGAAACTTTTATACTAGAAAACTGTTTAAAAAACTAGCAAAAAAGCTATCCCTAACGAAGTCTAAGGCTTTGTTTGGGAAGATTTTTATTGCTTCTTAAAATGAATTTTTTGTAAAAAAATAAAAAAATTTTGTATTAAAAAATTGTTTTAAAAAATAGAAAAAAAATCTTCTGAAATGGAGCTTAAATAAAATTTATATAGCTTTGTATGAAT
>NW_021479953.1:0-234 GCF_001605985.2 Dendrobium catenatum | reverse complement strand
TAGGTTGCTTGTGAATACAAGCACTTCCTATCAGAAATCTGATGTAGAACGGATATGGGGGAGGGGTCATTTGAAAATTAAAATATGAATTTAATTTCAGACTTCAAAAAAGGGGGGAAGTGGAGGGAAAATTTGAATTTCAAGTCACCTTAATTGGGAAGGATTAATTAGGATTTGATGAGGATGGGGATCGGCGGTTATTAGGGGTGATTGGAGTTGATTGAGGGCCTTAAT
>NW_021479952.1:0-342 GCF_001605985.2 Dendrobium catenatum | reverse complement strand
GATAAAATAAATTTTTTGGCCAATAAAGAAGGAATCAAATGTCTATTGCTTGGTCTTGTTCTTATATTACCAACTTGTTGATTTTTTAGGGTGTTGAAAAGTTAGAATATGCTTGCATCTTTCCCCTGACATAACTTCTTATTTTTTAAAGAAAAAAAATTCAAATGTATTATGAGTGAGAAATTAGTTAGGGAAAAAGATAATTATTAGTTTATTAGAATATTTTATATATAATAATTAGATTTTTTACAAAAAGCGTAATTTATTTTACAAAATAGAAAAATCTAACTAACAAATATAAATATTTTTTAACTCAATATAGAATTTGATTATGTTGATAAG
>NW_021479951.1:0-1019 GCF_001605985.2 Dendrobium catenatum | reverse complement strand
AGATAATCTATTAACATACAGTCTAGTTTTACGTATCAAACTGGGAGAGCCTACAGAAGGCATCTTTATGGTCTCATGGTAACCGCAGAGCACCATCAGAGAAAACCAAAGTTCCGTACTACTGGGATGGGAATACTTCCACATAAAATCCAAAGATTTCAGAGACAAGAAAAGATTGCAAAGGTTTGTTCTTACCAAAACAACAAGAAACATCCCGGCTCCCTCACATCTCTCCCTCTCCCTCTCCCTCTCTCTCTCTCTCTCTCTCTCTCTCTCTCTCTCTCTTGATTACACTCAAACCCCATGACTAGTAATCTTGAGTTCAATTGCCTCACCTCTCGACCACAAAATTTAAATTGTATCTAATAAATTCACTCACTCACAAGCACGTATCATTATGATCTTTTTCTCTTTCTAGGCAATTTTCTTACCCAAAAAATAATAAGTTGTTGAGTTATTGATCTTTGATTCGACTAAATCAAAGACCTCATATTATTAATATTTGGTTTGACTAAATTTTGCAGATCACCCCTCTGTCGTTGCTCTTTGATCTCATACAAATCTCTACACCCTCTATGGATCTCTGCTCCGAACACTAGAAGTGATTGTTTTTACACTAACAACTACACATGATCAAAAGTTCAATAATGACCCTCAAATTGCTATTAAATGATTTCCATGATAGGATTCAAGTGATTCAATGTTTGTCGGAACATTCAATATCTCTAATCGCTGATTGCATGAGAATTGAATGATGTCATCATTCTCATAAAAACAAGAGAAAAAGACAAATAAAAAAAAAGAAAAAAGAAAAATGAAAAAAAAAATGTAAGAGATCAAAATAGTGCAAGTGAATATTGAAGATCTTTCCTTCCCTAAAGACTGTTTATACGACCGCATTTTGAAGGCCACTCCTTGTTCAAGTTCAATCAAATTATCATACTTCTGCTGAGGCATACATAGAGGAGATGGTAATGGACTGTTGGAGTAGAAAAGACTAAGTAGTGTGATTGACACGT
>NW_021479950.1:0-1205 GCF_001605985.2 Dendrobium catenatum | reverse complement strand
TACTAAAGACTTCAAGTTAGATTAGATTAGAGTTTACGATTTTTAAAGTCTGTAGTTTTTATACTTTTCTTGAGTCTGAGAGAGTGTGATTGTAATTGGATAACCGTGCACGCACAAACTAAGGGAGTGTAAAATTTTTAATTTTTTTTAAACTAATTATACTCTACGATTTTAGATGTACTGGACGATTTGACCAGAGGGTTCCTCCAAAAAGCAAATAATCAAACCATTCTAGAAAAATTTGTTTAAGTCTTATTCATATTGTATGAAGTTACCTTTGTACAGACAACTTCCAAAGTTCAAAATAGATATGTACAAGTTCATCCTAATGAACTCCTTTTTTTTTTAATTATTCATATTATACAAACTTAGGTTTGTATAGACGACGTCCAAAGTATGAAATGGTTTGTTGCAAATTCAGGTCTATAAACCATGTTTTGATGATTGACAATCACTCTTACTTGACTTGGACTATATTTTACTACTGACCTTTCAGGAATCAATGATAAGACGGAAAAATGGAGCCAGTTCAAGATGGGGTAGATTAGGGTTGAGTCAGTCTGTAATTTTATTTTTCCCCTCTTGAGTCAATTGTAATCTTTGGTGTGGCTAATGCAAAGTAACCCTACGCACACACACTTGAGAGACTTAGAATTTCTATTTTTACTCAAATCGGCCAAGATGATATTTACACCGTACTTGACGATCTGGTTTAAAATAGAAAATCTAATCAGGGGTTCTTAATTAAGGCAGCTGTCATTAGCAAATCGGCCTGGACGATACGTGTATCAGCCAGGATTATAGGATCAAAACATAAAGAAATTACCGCCATAAACAATTAAGGTATTCTGTATTTTTGGCAATCGTCCAGGATGATCTTGGATCGGCCAGGATGATCTTGGATCGGCCTGGATGATATTCACAATTATGCCTTAATTAATAAGACAAATTAAGGAAGTAATTAAGGATAATTTATAAGATCACATCATCCTGGATGATCGCAGGATCGGCCAGGATGTTCTATTCAAAAACCTTAGTTACTTCTGGACGATAAATATCAGCCAGCACAAATTCAAGGCAATGTGCTGGACGATCGAGATCAGACAGCTTGAATTCAGGCCGATGCTATGGACAATTTTCCTCTGATTTGAACTGATCGTCCTGGACAATCATGAGATCGTCCTGGATGATCAAGCCAATTTTCA
>NW_021479949.1:0-308 GCF_001605985.2 Dendrobium catenatum | reverse complement strand
ACAAAGTGGTATCAAAGCACTTTTTTGGGACCATGGCGGCAAGAAAAGTTGATAACTTGGAAGAGCGCCTTAAAGAAAAAGTTGTCCAATTCAAATCGGTATTTGATGATAGAATGACATCAATGGCGGAAAAGTTTTTCAACCTAGAAGGAATAATAAGGAAACTATTGGAGCTTCACACCCAACCGACAACATCGGAGGCGACAATATCGTTGATTGGACTGGAAAGCGGGGGGAAACCCTAATATAGGGATGATGAGGGAGGATCGGGAGGTAGATGTTTTGGGGGAAGAAGAGGAGATGCCATC
>NW_021479948.1:0-229 GCF_001605985.2 Dendrobium catenatum | reverse complement strand
TTATATTAGAGTTTGCAGGTGTCTACAAAAGCTTGTAGGTGTCTGTTAACTTTATGGTTGCCTATTATGTTTAATGGGTACACATTAAGTATTGAATTTTTAAAACTTGCATTTTATCAATTTTTTTTTATTTACCATTTTTATCCTTTTTTAAATGTACACTATCACAAGTACTCATACAGATGGATATAACATTCTCATGTGACATATAATTACATAAAATTGATCC
>NW_021479947.1:0-224 GCF_001605985.2 Dendrobium catenatum | reverse complement strand
CACTTGGTACACTTTGGGAGCAGTAGTACCCCAGTTTTGTCAGTAGAAGAGTACTTGGAGGAAAGGGACCGAGTGCTAGAAGAGTTGAAGAGGCATTTGCTGAGGGCGCAGCAAATCATGAAGAAGCAAGCAGATGGACATAGAAGAGATATCCAGTTTGAGGCAGGGGATAAGGTGTTCTTGAAGTTTCGTCCATATAGGCATAAGACAGTCGCCAACAGGAG
>NW_021479946.1:0-276 GCF_001605985.2 Dendrobium catenatum | reverse complement strand
ATTCCTCCAATTAATGAGCTAAACTTCAGCTCAAGCATTAATGAGCTAACACTAAGTAGAACCCAAATTTTAACTCAACACCAAGCATCCAAAGGCCCAACCCGAGAGCAGCAAACAGCCCCAATCCGAGAACAGCAAGCAGCCCAAGGACTAGAAGGACCCAAATGCAAGCAAACCCAAGGCTTGTCATGCCCAAGCACTTCCTACCATGATCATTGGATGCTCTCCATCGTTGGATAGCTTAAAAAAAAAAAACATAAAACACAACTAATATTG
>NW_021479945.1:0-579 GCF_001605985.2 Dendrobium catenatum | reverse complement strand
GATATTAACGCGTAGGCCCCATAGGTGGGTTTTAACCAAAAAAAAAAAAAGGCTTTAATTGAGTGTATTTGATTATCGCATTGAGATTGCATCACACCAACTCCAGTTTTTTATGCATCTATTTCTATTATGAACATTTTAGATAAATCTAGTAGAGTAATCAATAGTAGATGTGCTCATGTGCTAAAGTCACATTTTGTAATGACGTAAAATTTGTATAAATAGTTTAAAATTAAAATTTGGGTTGGATGTTACGGCATTGTGCTTGCAAGCGTGGTGCCACTAGGAAACAGGGAAAGCACCACCACGTCGCTGAGCTCTATATTTTACAATAATTACTCTAGAAGCAGCATGCAATCTTTGAGATGCCATATTGAGAGGGTTGTGGTGCTAGGCATTAAAAATATTTTTTATTTTATAAATATTCACTTCATCACCACACGATTCCTTCCCCATCCCTCATTTCTTATCTTGTTGGGTAAGGAAAGGAGAGGAAGAGAAGAGAAAGAGAGAAGGGAGAAAAGAGAGAAGAAGAGGTAAGGAGCATTTTCATCGGCTGATTCTGCTCTAAGATTTCTT
>NW_021479944.1:0-311 GCF_001605985.2 Dendrobium catenatum | reverse complement strand
ATTAATTAATTATATTAATTAAATATTGATTTTCACTTAAAATTAAATTAAGATTCAATTTGCTGTCAAATCAATTTGGCTTTAATTTTAGTTGGTTAAGGGATTGATTCTGGTCAGTTAGAGGGATTATACAAATTTTTTGGGTTTTAAATGGATTTATTACATTTTTTGGAATTTTTAATGGCTTAATTAAGGTTTAAACTTAGGAAAATTGATTAGGGGTCTTAATGACTTCTAAATCCAGTGAAACTTTTTCTATGGGTTGGACATGTCGCTAAGTTCAAGTGTTCAAAGTTTTGAGTTAAAAGGAT
>NW_021479943.1:0-201 GCF_001605985.2 Dendrobium catenatum | reverse complement strand
ACCGGTTTGTTTTAATAGGTGAACCGGTTCCTTAACAGCCCCCCTCAAACTAATCATTCGGCGAGCGAATGGTTAGTTTGGAGCGCAATTCGGTGAACCGATTGCTTGAGAGGGACTTGGTAAAAATGTCTGCGATCTGATCAGTAGAGCTAATATGAGTAATATCGATATCACCGTTTTTGATGTGATCGCGAATAAAAT
>NW_021479942.1:0-335 GCF_001605985.2 Dendrobium catenatum | reverse complement strand
ATGTTAGATGAAGAGAAGCATATTATATTAAGATAAGTCATTTTTAAATAGTAGTAGTAATTTATAGTGGTTTGTATCAGTTAGGTTCCGTTTGGGATAATTTTCTTACTGTTTTTAAAAACATTTTTTTAATATACTAGAAAGCTATTTTAAGAACCAGCAAAAAAGCTGCCCTAAATCAAACCCTAGATAAAATTGAAATTTTTAAAAGAACCAATTTTTTTTTAGGTGATTTAGTATGGCTTATAAGAGATTAGTAAGAATATTTTTTTTTTTTTTGAAGGCCAGTACCAGGACTTTGAACTAATATAAGTCATATTATACATTTCATTTGT
>NW_021479941.1:0-505 GCF_001605985.2 Dendrobium catenatum | reverse complement strand
CAGGAGGTGTTTAATGAAGATCTCATCTCAATTATTGCGCATATCCCAATTAATAAAAGTGCAGATGCAGATTATATGGAAGCGATCAATCAATTTTCAGGGAAAACTATTACTGCATTATCCTATGAGTATTATATAAATGAACATAGGGGAGATGGGGACTCTGATTTTTCTATGTGGCTTAAAAAAGCTAAACTTCAACCACGTGTTGAGTTATTTTGGTGGAGATTAAGCAAGTTTGCAATACCTACTGATGAATTTCTCCATTACAGGAAGCTTTCTAATCATGTTATGTGTGCACGGGGTTGCTAACAAGTGGAGAACATAGAGCATATCACGGCCCATTGCAAGTACCTCAAGGAGATTTTACTGAAGCTTCAAAACTGTGGCTTTTTTATCCTAGTTTTTTCTTCTTTAGATGAATGCTTATTGGAACTGACAAAGCAATCGTATATCTGCTCTAGCATTGTTAGCGTGTATTTTTTTTTTTTTTTTGGAAATTTTG
>NW_021479940.1:0-237 GCF_001605985.2 Dendrobium catenatum | reverse complement strand
GACGCCAATGCAGAGACTTCGACGCTTCCGTAAATGTTGTAGGATCAGTGGAGTTCTCTGCCGCATTGTGACTGTGAATCAAGTTCAGACGCAATTTTGGCTTTAATGTCCCAGTCTTGCTCCTCGTAGTCATCGGGTGAGACGAATGCTGATTAGTATTAGGCAGAGGAGCCTCAGATACGTCGCACATTGTTGGTGCTTGAGTAGTGTCAGACACCTGGACAGTTGGTTGGATGA
>NW_021479939.1:0-505 GCF_001605985.2 Dendrobium catenatum | reverse complement strand
CAATTACCTCCTTCGGCTTCATATCGAGCTGTTGTTTGATAATAGGCATGATATGCCTACATATAAATTTTGATGTGCAATTATGATGCCCAACAAGCATAATAGGTTTAGTGCAACTATGTGGAGGACCCACAGATGAGACTTTCCAAAGGCCACCTAGTCTTTTACTTCGTGAGGCATGCAAACGCCAAGAACAAGGCCTATGCACATTGTCATGTTGACTACATAAAATAGTGAGACGACTTTTGTTGGAAGTCGAATTTATGTACTCAACATTTTGTGCAATGGACCAACCATTAATTGCGGCCTGTAAATCTTCTTTGTTATGAAAAATTTGACCTTCATAAATTTCAGAAGGAAAGCCTGCTTCGTTTGAGCTGAAAATATTAGGGGCAGGAGGATCACACTCGTCATTACGATCCCATTGTTCGGATGTTTCAATTGTTTCCTTGTAGTTGTTGTCTGCGTCCATCGATTCTACTCCACCAACATTGCGTCTTGCATG
>NW_021479938.1:0-232 GCF_001605985.2 Dendrobium catenatum | reverse complement strand
AAATACCACTATGTGAAGACCAATACCGAGCAATACCTAAAAGAACTCGGTATTGAACTCAGTATTGCTCGGTATTGGTATTTACATAATAGTATTTTTCGTTTTTGTAGAGCAAAATCTAGTAATCGACCAATACCTAGCAATACCAAGCAACGCAAACTCCCGGGTCCGTTCCGGGTCGGGTCGTCGGGCCGCGCGGTACAGGGAAAGCGCACGTGGAGACATATTATAG
>NW_021479937.1:0-687 GCF_001605985.2 Dendrobium catenatum | reverse complement strand
TATATATTTACTAATATACCCACTAAAATTCCCTTTTACTCATCTTATTAGTCTTAAAGAAAATCCCCGCAATTAAAAGCTAAATTGGTAACATAACCATCAATATTCAATTTAAATTTTAGGAAATACTCCATGATTAATTTAATCATTTTGGATATGAAAATAAGAAGCCTTTGAAGGCTTTCTCAAAAAGTGCTTATGTTGCAGAAGTTTTGCCGTAAAATATTGGTGGATTTTATTTTTAATAATATTTATGATCCTCTCAAAATTTATCTTGATACCTTGATGGTTATAATTTTTTCTTTCATTCAACAAAATTTAAAAAATAATCATATGAATAGCAGTTAAATTATAACATTTAGGTGTATCAATAAACAGTCTTATGACATGTCAATATAACTATTAATATTATATTTCATTCTAAAATCCAAATCATTTACCCATACTGACAGAATCCTAGACGCAATAGGACCATGCAAAAAAACATGATTAATTATTTTCCAAATGATAACAACTTTGACACTTGGATATTTTGTAAAAAATTATGTTTTTTATTCTCTCATATTAATCGGTTTAGGGTTATGGAGCATAGATTGCGGCGTGATACTAATGTTTCTCAAAATCAATTTGGATTCATGGCATGGTAGGTTGACTATGGAAGCCATATATTTATTAAGAGGTTTGATG
>NW_021479936.1:0-305 GCF_001605985.2 Dendrobium catenatum | reverse complement strand
AATTTTGATAAATTCTAGTAGTAGGCTGATTCTTGATGTACTAGGAAGTATTTAAGGCCCAGTTAAAAGCTATTTATTGCTCAATTTGTTATCACTAGTGTTTTTTTTAAACATGGAATAAATCTGGATGTGCTGTTAGCTTTCATCTGGTTCTATGTGCTTGGCTGTTGTAGGTTTTCTTGTTTATTTCTTTTAGTTATGGAAGCGCTGTTAGTTTTAGTGCATAATTCTGAAGGAGTTCTGCAATGTGTTTCTTTAAGTTTTTTCAAAGTTGTTCATTTTATGTTTATATAATTTCCATCAGT
>NW_021479935.1:0-218 GCF_001605985.2 Dendrobium catenatum | reverse complement strand
CTGGAAAATTTTCGTCCAGACGAAATAAATTTTCGTCTAGGACGATAGGTTCTCTGTAAAATTTTCGTGCAAACGAAATTAATTATCGTCCAAGATGATTGGGTCTCTGGAAATTTTTCGTCCTGACGAAATAATTTATCGTACAGGACGATCAAGCCTCTGTAAAAATTTCGTCCAGACAAATCAATTGTCGTCCAAACGATTAACCGACTTAGGAC
>NW_021479934.1:0-274 GCF_001605985.2 Dendrobium catenatum | reverse complement strand
GACCCCACGTAGTGGGATAAAGGCTTGTTGTTGTTGTATTACTATGGGTGGTTCACCTCCCTTTTAGCTCATTAAGTGGAGTGGATTTTGTTCATTTCCCCTCTCTATGGCCCTTCGGTTTCCTCCTCCTAGCTCCTGTCCCGTGGCTGGTTCTTCTCCCCTGGCTGCCTGTTCCGGTTCCCTGTGGCTGCCCGTTCCTGTCCCCTTTGTGGCCCTTCAGGTGCTGCTCCTGGACAGCCTTTTGGCCTTCTGTTTTTCCTTCTTGATTGGTTTG
>NW_021479933.1:0-264 GCF_001605985.2 Dendrobium catenatum | reverse complement strand
TTTTGCTGCTGCCTTGACCTAACACTACAGGAAAAATGCCCTAAACCGGCGGTTCTAATCGGCGGTTTTAGGACCGCCGGTAGTACCGGCGGCACAACCGGCGGTGTGGCCGTCGGCGTTTAACGACGGCTGCACCGGTGATTTTGCAAATATAAGCCGCCGGTAAGGGCGGCAGTTCATAAACCGACGGTAAACCGACGGTCCATAAACCGACGGTAAACCTCTATAAATCTGTTATGAGCTCATAACTTTAGGTGAACTTTC
>NW_021479932.1:0-3838 GCF_001605985.2 Dendrobium catenatum | reverse complement strand
GTCGTATAGATCGAGGCTAATGGATCCAGAGTCTTTACTTTTGATTATATTTTTTGTATTTTATTTTGTTTTCTATTTTAACTAAGTTTTACCCCTATGGGTAGTCGCTATTGTAGTTTGAGGGCATCTGTGTGCTCTTTCTGCTTTTCTTTTATTTGGAGACCATATACTATTAAGGTCTCTTAGCCTTTGTAATGGGATGAAGCTTTAATGAAATGAAAATTTTCACTTTCAGTGCTATGATTGTGACCCGATTTTTGCTTCGAATATTCTTCGAGCACTTTCGATCGATTTAAATTGGACCTCAACTCGTCAAGAAGATACAGAGATAACATAGAACATACAAGATCGAATAACACAAAATTGGTTTTTAAAATTTGACTGGACCCCGTTTTATTCGATGTCCGAAGTTCATTTTATTTTTGATTTGCGACGAGTTCAATTTCACCCGGAATCGTCTTTGATTTTAGATTTGATCAAATCGATTGAGCCTAGTCCACTATTTTCCACCGAAATTCGTAAATTCTGTCCAGGCTGCAGGCTTCAGTCGCGGTTGATCACCTATTCGGTGTTTTTGTCGGAGTCTTCGGAGCACATCTGGCGCATAGTGCCGTTTTGAGCTTCCGGAGCTAGAGAAAAGCTTTGAGAGACGTTCTAGGAAGGTGAAAAAGAGCCTGGGGTTGTGGTCATTCTCACGGACGCTCTCACTCTCCCACTCCAGGCTCTCGGTTTGCCCTATTGACGATCCGACACTCCAACCCTCTTCTTCGGCTAGTCGTCTCATATTCGGCCTCATCCCCCAGTTCCTTCTCTGTTTCCAAGGCGATAAGCCCCTTTTCTTCCCTCTCGATCTCCCTACCGTTCAGCGGAGCCTCGACGACCCCCTCTTCAGATCTCCTCATATTCGCGGAGCCCCGACCCGGACGATTTCCGAAGCTTCTTCAATGCATTCCAGCCCAGGCCCAGACGCCTCCAGTTCAACTCTGCGAAGCCAAGAACGAAGAAAATGGCCCCGTCGTATACTCCTCGCCTCGACCATGCCCCCTCCCCCTTGTTCGGCGAACTCCAGTGAAGGCCGAGACCTTGCTCCCGTCTGAACGTAGCGCCACCCGATCCCCTGCTCTCGGCTTTGCACGCCTGAACCAGATCGAAGTTCCGCTCGCGATCTGCTACCTGGGACCGGATCCCGACCTCCTCCAAACTGCATGTAACTCTTCCCCATCTTCCTCCCCTCCTCCTTGGTACCTAGTCTTCTTCTCCTTTACCTGTAAATATCAGTTCTGCCTCCATGGTTCGGTCCGGGACGAAGTTGTGATCGTCCGGTTATACAATGTTTTTGCAAATATTAAGAAGCCAAATTTATATTGCTATGCATTTAATAGATTTGCAAAACTTATCTAATTATGACCTTAATTCAAATCTCTAAATTACTTATGAAACAAGTATTGAGATTGAAGTTTTTAAACATATCGATGAAGTTGGCAAGTTGACTTGATATCTGTTAGTACACAAAGTGGGAATTACTGATATACATGCAAATTTGTGAACTCCGACGACGGTACACATGTCGAAATCTCTGATTGATGTCCTCATCATGAAGTGTACTTAGAAACTTTAGGATATTAATGGGGCGACGAAACAATCTCTAAATCTCACATGGTTATAGGTAAATCATGCGCCTCCATGAAACAAATCGAACGAGCCCAAGATCGCTCAATTCCAACATCATTAAAGAACTTAAATGCTTAAGGAACAATCTTTGATCGAGGGACACATAACGGGTTGTCCAATGGAGTATTTTGGATTTTGTTATATTTGTGGGGCATATTACTCTAAAAAAATTGTTATCGGACAATAGTGGTCAAAAGGATTGTAGTTGGAAGACTTTAGCTGGGCAACATTGATTGGAAGGTCGTAGTCAGGCAATTTTGTTCGAAAGGGCCATAGTAGGATGACGGAGATTAGAGGGCCATAATTGGGTAACAGAGGTCTGAGAATTATAGTCGGACAATAAAAGTTGGAATTCCGTGGTTGGTTGACGGTGGTCGGAAGGAGCGTATTCGAGAGATGATAGTCGAACAGTGGTGTGATGTCGGACCACCACCTGGGTTGGGTGGTTGTCCGACAACAATAGTCAGACGATGTTTTGATGGTGACAATTAGGCAATATTCTAACAATGCAGATCGAGCGGTGGTTCGGCGACGATATCTAGGTGGTGGTCCGACAGTAACATCAGGATCCAAATGGAGCTCTGAGATTCTTAGAGCCTCTAAGCTCTATTGAATCTCTAGCCAAAATTCAAGCACCAAGTCTCCTCCCTCCTAATTACATATTTTTTAGAGTTATGCCCCACAAATATTGATTCTTAAAGCTTGAACTCTTGACAAAGCACACGTAGAGCTGCAGATCCTGGCTTGCTACAGGAACTTAATCAGCTGGTTAAGTCTTTGCTCGACACAATTCTCAGGAGGATTCAATCCAAGGGCCATTAAAATTAATGCCCCACAAAAACTACCAAAAATTTGAACCCAACTGTGTGCACAAACAGAGAAAACCGGCAGCTTGGCCAACTGGATGACAAAACAGAAAACCACCAAATTAGAGAACATAACTCGCTTTTGTAGCGATCTTCATAGACATGATTAATAGTACTAAAACCAAAAATTCATAATTAAAGGCAATACTAGCGAACATCAGCTAAAATAAAATCAAAATTTAAATTGTTGGTTTCTATCAATTATGGTTACATTCTGTTTTGGTATTTCCGAATGGAGTGTTTAGATGTTGGCTGCGCCAGTTGAAGTTTTGCTTGCGATGTATTTTATAACTTGATTGCTGAGAAACGACGCATAAAATGAAACTATGCTGATTTTATATTATATATATATTTTTTTCAGTTTAACCATTATTTTTGTAGAATTCCCAACCATCATCAGCCTGAGAATAGAATTTTGATTATTATTGAGACATTTGAAAGATCAACAAGTATAAAAACGGTATAGTCATTTTTCTGGCCTGATTTTGAAGAACTTGTCATTAGATCCATGGACAAGAAAAGCCACATCTAAAAGCAGCCGAAGCTTCAACGAAGCCAAATATACTGAATGAAGACCCTTCAGAAAAGGTAACTTATGCAACTCCCCAGCTTTCATAGCTTCTCCTGTCATCTTTTCCTAATGACAAGCTCATTAAAACTTCTCTTTTGCATGTAAGACTTCCAAATTTCAAGAGATACTGATAAATACTGCAAATTAAGTAGATCTTTACAACTTTCTCTTTATTAATTTGGTGAATGCATTCTTTAAAATCTTCATATGACGAGTTAAACATTTTCTTCGTATTAAAATTTAAATCATGTTGTTCATCATGAAGGAGAATTCATGCATGCTCATGCATATTTGGCATGTTGTTAGGCCGGTTCAACCTTAACCAGCCCAGTCAGTCCAAAGGTCGGCTCATGTCTACAGGAGGCGGACAAGTGCCGCCTCCCTTTCTTCTTGCCGCTCACAATAAGTGGGTCCCACTAGTCCAATTGAATTCAAAATTGAAAAGGAGAAGGCGGCTAGGGCTTGGGAGGAAAATAAGATTAGGAAAGTTTATGTATTAAAAAGCATGAGATGTTTTAGGGTTACCGTATGCTTGATTTGATTTCGATTAGGGTTCCTTGGTGATTTGGGATCTTCTAGAGATTTGGGAGAGACGATCCTCCTCTCTAATTGAGGATCACTTGTACTTTGTTTCCATGCTTATTTGACTTTGATTTTCGTATTGCAATCTATCGTTTGTGCTGATTTCTCCCGGATTTTGTGTTATTCTCGCAGTTTTTCACCAATTGTT
>NW_021479931.1:0-845 GCF_001605985.2 Dendrobium catenatum | reverse complement strand
CCGCTCTAGACTTCAAGATCCTTTCCTAGAGCCAGACTGTAGGATCCACCCTAGACCTTAGGGCCTATTCTGGAGCTTAGGATTCTCTAGATCCTAGATCTTAAAACCCCTCTAGATCTTAGGACAAATCTGTTGACCTCAATATTCGAGGTCAATTTCCCCGGAATCGACTCTAGCACCTAGGTCTTCGTAGCCTAGTGTAGACGTCACCCATAGGATTTCCCTTAGGTGGACACCTACTGACGTAGCATCGACTCGAACCTATCACTCAACTCAACTCAAAATCAATTCAATCCGAATTTTATTAAACTCATAATTAAACTCAAATAAACTCTCGATTTCTTCTTTAAATCATGAATTGATCCTTACCACAATTTGAATCAAAATAGAATGTATGGTTAGATTTAGCCATTTGAAGCTTGAACTGAACCCACGATCTCCCTTTCAATTTGTACAGATTGATCTCTCTCTAATTTCTAATTTGGCAAAAAAAAAATAATACTTCTCCCTGCTATTCACAAAACCGCTCACCCCATCTCTCTCTCCCGTAACCTCACACACACGAAGCCCTCAACCGCCCGATCTCTCCCTACAGTTCACTCGCTCTTCCTCTCTACAGTTAACTCCTTCTCATTCATGTACATAGAACCGAACACCCAGTTCGGAACTCCTCCCACTTGGTCATTCCCTCAGTAGTTCAAAAATCCCACGATCCCTCTCCCTGGCAGTTCGCGAAGCCCAGCCCCATCCGCGATCAGCCCTCAGCCCGTCACTCTCTCTGGATTCTCACGAAATTGTCGCTCTCTCCCTCTACGCTCTCATTCAAAAAAAAAAAAAAAAAAAAA
>NW_021479930.1:0-203 GCF_001605985.2 Dendrobium catenatum | reverse complement strand
TCCTGGAATTGACTATTGGCTTTTCATATTCCCTATTCAATTAGCTTTTAAATTAATGTTTTGTGGCTATTTGTATTCTCCTCTCATGTCTATAAATAGTAGATGTTTTGGGTTGTTAGGAATATGTTATGTGGTTGATTTTTGGAAATGTAAACCTGCGGATTTCGTTGGAAAAGCTTGCGAGCTTTGTCCACTTCTTCTTC
>NW_021479929.1:0-965 GCF_001605985.2 Dendrobium catenatum | reverse complement strand
AATTTTGGGCAGCAGCTCGATGGATACGAGGTATGCATATTTTTGATCTTTTGGTTATTACGTTGAGGTCAACAAAGATTTAACATCCATCCATATCCTAGGTCTCAAAATAATAGGAGGTTATAACCATTATTAATGGTATAAGATAAGTGTGATCTAATATAAGTAGCAAAGCTACAGTTTTGGGGGAAAATAGAGGAACGAGATGTGACGCCCCAAGATCTAACTTGGAAAGAATCTCAATCAATTCATGAAAATCATTTACCAGAGCTATCTATAACTTCAATCAAACAGTCTAGCCAAAATCTATAAGATTTAAAACAGCAATGTACAAGTCGATTCATATCTCAAAAGATCATATACAACACTCAGGAACTACACTATGAACTGAAATCTATCCTGTCCTGAGTACAAAAGAATCACTATAACCAAAAGAACAAAAACCTGGAGATTCCTGATCAACCTTAATCTCCTGCTCCCTTGTCCTGACCTGAAAATATCAACCACATATAATGAGCTTTATAAAGCCCAGCAGGTCACCTAATACCTATTACTGAAATCAAAGCACGGTACTGCTATCAATATGCATGTCAGCCAATCAAATCCATAACAGTCAATGGTCAATGAGTCTATGCAATACGGAAATCAATAGTCAAGAAATCAATAGTCGATGCAGCGATAGAAGAATCGATAAATCAAACTCACTAAGAATCCGTACACAGAAGAAAATCAATCAATCAGTCAAATCAATCGTATCAAATCGATCGAATCAATATTATCTAGTTAATGAAATCGATTAGAAAAGCAATACAATAAAGTTCGATCTATACTAGTAATGAATCAAATGCAGCAGGTTAATATGGTGTAGAAACAATAGTATCAATGAAATCTATAAGCAATAATCAATGAATCTATAGTATCCATGTCTATAGTATCAATGAATCAATACAATATCTATATCCATC
>NW_021479928.1:0-210 GCF_001605985.2 Dendrobium catenatum | reverse complement strand
TGGTCCTGACGGAAGTTCGACGTCAGACGGTGGTCCGACGGAATTTTGAGACGCTCAGTTTTACTATTAGTTTACTGACATCAGAGTTCATATGGCCCAAATTTTAATTTCGGAAGTTTCCAACTCTATTTTGCCTCGATATTCATCCCTGATCAAGATGATTTTTTGCTGATGTATCAATATTCAATAGTGAAATGTCTTGATTTAAAA
>NW_021479927.1:0-331 GCF_001605985.2 Dendrobium catenatum | reverse complement strand
CAAGTTGAAAAATTTCTAAATTTCTCAAATGATTCATTCTTAAGAAATAGAAATCTAACCCAAGTGAATCTTGAGTAATCATCCACTATAACAAATCCGTATACCTTCCCTCCTAGACTTACAGTTCCTACTGGTCCAAAAAGATCCATGTGTAAAATTTTCAATGGTTTACTAGTCCTAAGATCCTTATTGGACTGAAAAGAGAACTTCACTTGTTTTCCTAATTGACATGCATCACAAAGGTGATCCTTAGTAAAGTCTAGTTTTGGTATACCTCTCACTAAGTTTTTTTTTGTAATTATCCTAAGGTTTTTCATATTAGAATGATAAA
>NW_021479926.1:0-270 GCF_001605985.2 Dendrobium catenatum | reverse complement strand
TCTGTTTTCTGTATGGAGAGCTCTCTCCCTTTTATTTCTTACTTTTCCCTTCAGGTTACATTTAAGAAGTGATGGGATGAGGATGACTTAGGCTTAAGCTAGGCTTATCTTTGAATAGACGAGCTTTAGGAATTTAGTTTGATTTAATACTCCTTATACTTCCACCTATGCTATCTGGTAGAATTTTGGGGAAAAGTTGATATTGCTACAGTAGAATAATATCAAGAACAGTAAAATTAGATTTATAAGTTTAGAAAAAATTAATTAATT
>NW_021479925.1:0-279 GCF_001605985.2 Dendrobium catenatum | reverse complement strand
CCCCCCCCCCCTCTTGTCCATCTAGTTATTTCACAAAATAGTCAGAAATTCACATCAGAAAATGCATCAGAAACAGTTATTCAAATAGCCATATAGAAATCACATAATCATACAGAAATCAAAATATCCGATATAATTCATATAATCAGACATAATTCAAATAATTAGACAGAATTCACTTCATAAATAGGAATCGTACATAGCGAACAGAATCTTACAGAACAGATAGAATTGTACAGACCAGATAGAATCGTACAGAACAAACAGAATCGTAGAAAA
>NW_021479924.1:0-241 GCF_001605985.2 Dendrobium catenatum | reverse complement strand
GGCGGCATCATGAGGGTGGGAATTTTAGGGAGAGATTAATGAAGGTTTCCAAATAAGGCTAATTTAATTTGGAGGGATTAATGACTCATCTCCTTGCAATTCAAATTTGAATTTAGAATTGGAGAGCTAAAACCTTCAAAATATGAATCAACCCCAATTATGAAAGATTTCAAATTTGAAATTTGAAACCCAAAATTGTCATGGATTTTTCCCTCTCGATTTTGCCAACCCAAATTAGGAA
>NW_021479923.1:0-229 GCF_001605985.2 Dendrobium catenatum | reverse complement strand
TGACACCCTAAGGACAAAAATTAAGGACTCGTCTAGCGAACTTAGAAGTCTTCTAGGAGCTAGGATAGATCCCGGATTGACATGAAAACTTCAACACTTAAACTTAGTGACACCTAAAACATCACTGAATTTTCTAGGAATTTTTAGGAGCTTTTAGAGCCCTTAGCTAACTAACCCTAATTAACTGGTTAATTAAGGCCCCGAGACCTTCCGGAAAATACAATAAATA
>NW_021479922.1:0-394 GCF_001605985.2 Dendrobium catenatum | reverse complement strand
CCTAATTGGATTGGAGAGGGCGTTTGGGCTGATTTGAATAGTGCTTGGGCGACCCCTGAGTTTGTAAAAAAGAGAGAGTAGAATAAACAGAATAGAGCCTCTGACTGTGGTGGTTTAGGTAGTTCTCTTCATACTGGTGGATCTGTACCTCACATGGAACATAGACGGCGACTGGTAAGAGATTTAAATTAGTTCATTAAATATATTTTTGTTATTATAAATATATCTTAAATTTTTAGAAAGAGTACCTTGGTCGGGAGCCAACACCACTGGTGTTGCATACAAGAACTCATCAACATCAACCTGATCATCAGTGGGTTGATAAAAAGGCTAAGAAGGCTCATGTGAGTAAATTTGTTTTTGGAAATTTGGAATAAAAATTTATTTAGGGTAA
>NW_021479921.1:0-315 GCF_001605985.2 Dendrobium catenatum | reverse complement strand
CTGTACGATCGGTCAAGTCAAAAAGTCTGTACGAAAGAACGTATCATTTTCTTTAAATAAGAAGGCTTTCTAACTCAACAATCACATCTCCAAATATCTTTCAATCCCTTTCGACTTTCAAATCAACAATGGCCTCCTCTAGCAAACGACAAAAGGTGTTAGCAAAGAAACCTCATAGGAATACTTCTAAAAACTTTCTTTCAAAAGCAAATGAGGAATCCTTTCCTCGATTTGCTTCTGCAAAAATCACTCCTCGCATTCTGATTCAAAGTGAGATCAACTTCAAAGTAATGCACCTTTTTGCTTCCACTCAGT
>NW_021479920.1:0-249 GCF_001605985.2 Dendrobium catenatum | reverse complement strand
TGACTTGAACTAAGCTTAAGTCCATAAGACAGGAGGATCTGATCATCATTTAGGAAGCCACAAATGATTTACAATAAAAAACACTCACTTGTCCCTCCCAATATCTGAGTACATCCTCGATCAACAAATAATAAGCTCAAAAACACCCTTACCATTATGTTTACCTTACAACAAGATGATAACTTCGTTATTGACTTGTAGCTCTCCTTACTACTTGAAGAAACTGAGATATCCTCCCCTCTTTTATCC
>NW_021479919.1:0-210 GCF_001605985.2 Dendrobium catenatum | reverse complement strand
CATATTTTTCCATTCCTTCTATGATCTCTTCTTTATCTTGTCTGTTAATCTCTTCTTTTTGTGATTACTCTTCAGGTGGCCTTACCCTTTTATAGATCTTTCAACTCCATTGGCACCGCTGTGGTAAGCATCAGATATCTTATGCACGTTCAGGTCTTCATAAAGTGCTCACATGTTACTTCTAACTGCAGGTATTTGGCCATGGCCTTG
>NW_021479918.1:0-388 GCF_001605985.2 Dendrobium catenatum | reverse complement strand
CCGGCACCCGTTATAAGTATTATTTAGTCAAGCTCAAATGCAATCCCAGCTATAGATTTCAATCGAGCGGGTATTTGAGAAGTAAGAACGTAGTAAAAACGTAAAAACTAATATTACAATTGTATTCCCAGTCCTGTAAGGCCGACACCTGCTTTGCTCACGTTCCTTCTCCTTCGTCGCTGCTCGAAATCCCATCATTTGTGAATTGGACTAGATGAGCAGGTAAAGAAATTCATTATTCTACTTTAGCATCACATCCCCTTATCATATTTCCTTCAAATCTTAGAATGTAAGCTTAGAATGTAGGTCACCCATCCCATAACTGCTCCGAGATGAGCACGCTTAACTGCAGAGTTTCTTATATAAATTCCATCCATTACACCAAAAG
>NW_021479917.1:0-236 GCF_001605985.2 Dendrobium catenatum | reverse complement strand
TTTGTTTAGTTATTATAATTATGATTTAGATTTTCTATAAAAGTTTTTACATGTTGTTGAGAAGTATTTTGAATTGTTAGAAGGAAATGTTGAGAATTTTTGATAGAGTGGTAAAATATACGAATTTTTGAAAAGGTAAAATGTATAAGAGTGTGTATTTTGAAAAGTATGTGTGTTAAAAAAAAATATGTCTTGAATTGTAAAGTGTATGTGTTGAATTTTGAAATGTGTAGAAA
>NW_021479916.1:0-217 GCF_001605985.2 Dendrobium catenatum | reverse complement strand
AAAACTTTTAATTAGTTTAATAAATATATGTATATTATTTTAAATATATCTTATATTTTTAGAAAAAGTTTCTTGGCTGGGAGCCGACACCATTGGAATTACATACGAGGACTCACCAACATCAAGCTTACCATCAGTGGGTTGATGAAAAGGCTAAAAAAGCTCATATGAGTATAATTTTTGGAGTTTGAGAATATAAATTTAATATAAAAAATCT
>NW_021479915.1:0-1322 GCF_001605985.2 Dendrobium catenatum | reverse complement strand
GTGTTGTCTCAAAGGAGGAGCGAGTGCGTGGTGGTTGCAGCTGCTCCAAAATCGGCACCGTGAAGGAAAGGGTCCAATCCGTAGTTGGAGTCGTTTGAAGCAGCTCATGAGGAGACATTTCCTGCCTACGGATTTCGAACAACTGTTGTATCTTCAATATCAACAGTGCCGGCAAGGTCACCGACCAGTCCATGAGTATACTGAGGAATTTGAACATGTTGTGCCGAAGATTTACAGCATACCCATCACTCGAGTATTGTGACCACTGGAGATTGGGGGTGTCAATATTTGACACGACCTGAAATCCGACTCGAATCCGATAAAAAAAATTCGGGTTAGGGTCGGTTCAACATTTCAACCCGTTTCAAAAATTGGGTCGGGTTCGGGTTGACCTTTTGACCCGAAATTGACATGTTTTGACCCAAAAACCCGATTTTGACTCGACAACCCAAGATTGGCCATTTTTTACCCGAAAATCAAAGATTGACCCTTTTTTGACCCGAAAACTAGCAATTTTTTGTTGGCATCGGGTCATGTCGGGTTAACCCGGACCCAAAATGGGTCGAGTTCGGGTCTGAAAAACCGACCAGTTTGCAAAAACATGTTAGATTCAGGTTGACCTGAATAGTTTCGGATTCGACCCGAACCCGACCCGTGACTCGAAATTGACATCCCTACCGGAGAAGGTGGTTGCAAGAGAAAATTTGAGCATCTTTCTTGTTCAATTGTTCGAATGACAAAAACAGACTATGACTCATACTTCAATAACTATGATATTTTCATCAAAAATAAAATTTTGGTCTTATTTCTCCAAATAATTATCAGTCATATTTATCCAAACAATAGTTTTTCGAGGCATGCATATAAAGTTAATTTTTTTTATAGATGTTGATTTTTCTTTTTCTCTATATATTTCTTCTCATTGGATGATTTTTGTTAAACTAATTTCATCATTTGATTTGATATTTTATTTTAACTTTTTTCATCCTTTTATTGTTTTTCATCCTTTTAATTTTCCATATATATTCCCCAAATATTTGTCATCTCTTGATTATTTTGATTAAAATAATTCATTGATATATTTTTACTTACGTGCTCTAGCTTTTATATGTCATGCTTTTATTTGTCTCGTAATCGACTTTGTGCCCTACTTATAATCAATAAAATTATTTGAGAGAGATCTATATTCTTTGAAAAAAAAAAAAATTCTTCCAATTTATTCCATCATCTTCATTTTTTCTTCTAATTTGTTAAATCGAAGAACTGTAAGTTTCATCACTGATCGCCTCAAATTTAGGCTTCGTTTGGGACGGCTTTCTTGC
>NW_021479914.1:0-242 GCF_001605985.2 Dendrobium catenatum | reverse complement strand
AAGAAAGAAAAATCAGAGGTAAATAATGCAAACTATAATAAATGCTATTTCAATCATTTTATAACAATGCATCCCATGTTGTCAAAACAAACCTCAATTGAGCAGTGTTGCTTTAAAAGATGTTTGAGATATTCGACGTCGTTTTAATGATGTTAAATATCATTGAGGCTAATATTAATGTTTAATTATAGGTATGAACATTATATTGATAGGAAATACTTGTGTTCGCAAGTAACCCTAAG
>NW_021479913.1:0-263 GCF_001605985.2 Dendrobium catenatum | reverse complement strand
CAACAGAACGGGACTAGAGAAAGGGCTGATGCTGGGTTTGATGATCTCTGCCTCCAGCATCTCTCTAATCAACCGTTCAATTTCATCGTTTTGGAACTGAGGGTAACGGTAAGGACGTACACTGATGGGTGATACTCCTTCCCTCAACACAATAGCATGCTCATGCTCCCTCTGCAGTGGTAATCCCTGAGTCGGCTGAAACACCTCTTGGAACTGTTGAATCAATGGCTGAACGGAGAGGGGTATAGCTCCTCCCTCCTCCA
>NW_021479912.1:0-236 GCF_001605985.2 Dendrobium catenatum | reverse complement strand
AATTCCCCCCCCCCCCTCTTGGAGAAGGAAGAGAACCCGAAATAGTTCTTTACCCTCCTTGTGATGGAAGAGAACAAAAATTCTTTTTTTTTCCCTCCTAGAGAAGGTAGATAACCTTAATACTTTTTCTCCCTCATGTAGAAGGAAGAGAACCCAAAGTCATTCTTCACCATCCTGGTGATGGAATATAACTCCAATTATTTTTCTCCCTACTTGAGAAGACAGAGAACTCTAAA
>NW_021479911.1:0-200 GCF_001605985.2 Dendrobium catenatum | reverse complement strand
CTATGTAGGATAGTTTAATTGAAGTTGCTTGTATTTTATTTGTTAGAAGGCAAAAGAGGTTTTAATTCAAGTTTAAATATTAGTAGTTTAGGATTGATTTTAGAAATTGTAGTTTAGGATTTGATTGATTATTTTTATTGGTTATAAATTAAAAGAAAAATGAAGATTAAACTTTTTATTATCAATTAAGGTTTGATTTA
>NW_021479910.1:0-235 GCF_001605985.2 Dendrobium catenatum | reverse complement strand
GATTTTCTTCATTACCAAGGTTAATTTCTTTTAGTTCATCAATAATTGATTGGATTTCCTCCTCGAGTTCAGGAGGTGCCTCATTAACTTGAAGGTCATCCGAATCATCTAAAGTTTCTAAGCAAAATTCATTAAGATTTTTAATGTCTTTTACAAAAAGATGATCAGGTCCAACGTTGTTAGTAATCACTAAGTAATAATCATCATCATCAAACGGATAAACGGTATTAAATCC
>NW_021479909.1:0-1075 GCF_001605985.2 Dendrobium catenatum | reverse complement strand
GGATAAAGGCTTGATGTTGTTGTTGTTGTTGTTTTTGCTAATCCTTGTGTTAGTTTTTAGAATAAAGTAGATCCATCTTGTTTTTAGTTATTTTTTATCATATTCATCTGTTGTTCTATTTTCTTTACATGCATCCACTATTTATGAAATAGAATTTACAAACAACAAGGAAAGAAATAAACAATAAAAACTATTATAAAAATCCTTCAAATAAGACTTCATTATGGAATCCTCTCAGAGAAGGAAAGCCATTAATAGGGGTCCTCCAAATCAGAAAGGCTTCATGGAGAGAACACTCTCAAACAAGGAAATCCATTGAGAAGAATCCTTCAAATGAGAAAGTTTTCGTAGGAGTTGTCACAACCCGGCCCATAAACTCAAAGGCAGGAACAAAGTCGGACAGTTAATACATTTTTTCACAATTGCACATAACGGTAATGACTAATATTCCTCAAAAATTGAAGAGCTACTAACACTCCTTATACATTGAATATATATTTAAACATAAACACATTTTATCTACTATCATTTGAGCGCTGTCTTGTCTTCTGTAGACGTACTCCTCTCCTTTTGCCATTTTCACTTAATAGGAGACTTACTTGAAAATGTTAGTATAATAGAGTGAGTTTATAAATTAAATTATTCTTATAACATAATAGTTATATATGAAAAATACATAATGAATTATATGCATTTTTCTCTTTCTTTTTATCTGACATATACATAAATATATCAAGACATATACATAAATATATCAATTCATATGGGTTAGATTTTTATTATATCTTTGTCCAATAACATATTACTTGTTCAAATTAATATTTATCCATTTTTCATTTTCTCATTTATCACTTTCCCTTTTTCATTTAGTAGAGAGCACCATCTAAATGTACCAATAAAGATACAACAATTTTCATTTCCATTTAACGCGCGCGGGTACATTGCTTTCTCAACCAATGCCATATAGGGTTGGACTCTTGTAATTTGCATGCATATACCTTTTTCTTCTTTTATCACTTTCATTTTTATATAATTTAATACCCATATATACATTATACTATAATCTTAGTCATTC
>NW_021479908.1:0-909 GCF_001605985.2 Dendrobium catenatum | reverse complement strand
AAAAATATTTAGGGAAGAGGAAGATAACTGATATTGAGGAAGGAGTTAATTGGGAGACATTAGACTCCATAGGAGAGGAGGAAGGGGAGAGAGTAGTTCATCATAATGATGATTCAAATGAAGACTCCCTTAGTGATGACAGTGCTGATGAATTCTGACTTGTTATATCATTACTATTTATTTTTTTGAATTACATGTTAATAAAAATGATATTGTGATTTGGGGAAGTTAGAATTTTGAGTTGAACTATATTTTATGTTTTCTTATTATTGCGATGTTTGGATTTCACTTTAATTTCAAACAACTTATTACTTGACACTTCATATCTTATATATTTTTTATATTTTATATTATTAGATTACTCATTAGTATTATAAAAATTTATCATTTAACTTTATGCAATTTCTTGATTTTGAGGCTTACGCCTCGCCTCACGAAAGAAAACGCCTCAATACCGGATTATGCAATTTTAAACCTTTCTTCAGGATTTTAAAAATTCATTCACAACAACACTTCACACTATTCAAAATGAAAGACTTCAATATAACAAGCTCAATGAATTACAATTACTCATACATAAATTAGCTTCAAACTACATAACATTCTCTTTCCTAACTTACAAAACATTTTCTAGGACTCTAGTATTGATTTAATTCCTCCCAACTGTTGCTGTGGTACCACTCTGTAATGCCCAAAGACCTAAATGAGGAATTTTCATACATTCTTTTTTTTCATTTATTAATTCTCAGTACAAATTTTTATTTCTCTAGAGCCATTTAATCATCCAAATAATATAAATGAAACATCTAAAATGTGCATGTAGAATATTTCCTCCAAAATACTTAAATAACATAGTTCATAAGACAATAATGGCAATGAAAGACTTAAATATATTTTGAACTAGAAAAT
>NW_021479907.1:0-973 GCF_001605985.2 Dendrobium catenatum | reverse complement strand
ATTTTCAAAACCCTATTCTGATATTGAATCCATTGTAAAATACTGTGTCAATCTCTCGAGATTGTACTTTATTCTCAATACAGTATTCGATTACAAAATAGGAGAAATCAAAATCGTGGTGATACATAATTTTTCCCACCACCTATGTTGTCTCCTTCCACTTGGCAGCCATCCAACGGCTTACCCAATAAATCTCAGTCGTCCATGGTCATGGGGGTCATTTAAATAGGGCACTTCAATCCGAAGGAGCTTATTCAATCCCACTATTTTGAAAACTCGCACAAGAGCTCCACAAGGCTTCATCTCTCATTCCCTATATTACCATCACTCTCTGGCCATCAGTTCGAGCAAGCTCAGGTGAAATCCTTCCACATCTCACTCAGAGTCCTACCTTCGGTGATCCTCCTGCTTTGGTGTCTGAAGGAGAAGTGCTCATCATCCCTCCCTGAAGCTTCTCAATAGAAAAACCCATTTATTAGGGATTCATAAACGATGAGAACTTCTTTTTTAGCACATAGTTAGATAGTGGTGGTCAAGTGTAAACTAAACCATCAAACCATCGAAATCTAACCGTTGGATTGATGGTTTATATCATCCTAATCCTCCCTGTGAAAATTTTAAGGACTTTGAAGGAGGGATCACTTATATCACGGCGGAGTAGGTATATGGATCTAGGTTCGTGGAGGAGGTTGAAGATATAATCCTAGTCGTTGATCTCAATCAAAGGTTTCAATTATACCCCATGGTTTTGGAGTCCATTTAAATGTGACCGTTCGATCTATGATATGATGGTTGCCTTTAATCCCGTATTTACATAATTAGCTATAAGGATTGACTAACCAATCAGGTGGTGCTCACGTGTAAAGCATTAGCTGACTGTGTAAATTTGGATTTCCTTTCATGGAAAATTAATGGAAACTTAAAAAATTCACATCTCCTTACCCACTTGGCCAATTTAGGTGATCATAGGCTA
>NW_021479906.1:0-254 GCF_001605985.2 Dendrobium catenatum | reverse complement strand
TGGGACGTTTTACAGACGGCCTTGCTTATTGTCCCATGCAGAAACCGAGGAGGAGGAAGCAAAGACATTAGAGTTCTGTTTTCCGCTTGAGCTCTTTCTCCATCCGGCTCCCGAGACGACGAAGGCAGGAAACCATAGCCATCCTCTACAACCGCTTGCACAGGTGAAATTTCGTCTCTCTCCAAATTTCCACCCCGCTCAAGAGCCCTTAAGTTTGCTGTAGAGGTCATATATTGCATGCGCTTCTTATGCCT
>NW_021479905.1:0-488 GCF_001605985.2 Dendrobium catenatum | reverse complement strand
ACTGTTATGCCATTACTAGAGGATGATGCAGAGTATTGCCTTTCTAAATGATGCAATTCCTGAGATTAATCCAATTGTTTCCTTGCCAAAATTATGCTCAGTGATATGAAATATCCTCGAGTAAGAATGACGAAGGCTGAAATTCCTACCTTAGTGGAAAAACCTCGGCTTTCTAAGTGTTGGGAACGAAGGCCTTGAAAATGTGTAGCTAATTCAAAGTGTTTGACCCGGATCACATAAACAATTCAAAGAAGAAAGGTTAAGATACAGGCTTAGTTAGTACATTTATATTGGTAATGCTATATATTATACTCATTTAATTAGACCTCACAAACGGATGTGTGCAGCCAGCCATTTCTTGGGACATTAACCATCAATATACTGCTGTCACTTTACATATTTAAATCATCTAAAATGTTTACAAAGTAGAATTCATGTTCGTGATGTTGGCAGGATTGGTATTCCCTTTCCAAGACAATGGCAGAGAA
>NW_021479904.1:0-201 GCF_001605985.2 Dendrobium catenatum | reverse complement strand
TAATATTAAGTTAAGTATTGCAGAGATGAGGATGCTCGGGTAGATGAGTAGATTTACTCTTGAGAGGCAAGAAACAAAATGAGCATGTACGTGAAAAAGTTGGAGTAGCTCCATTGGAAGATAAGATTAGAGAGAGTCGCCTTAGATGGTTTGGTCACATAAAATGGCGGCCTGCCAATGACCCAGTTAGGAAAGCAGATG
>NW_021479903.1:0-889 GCF_001605985.2 Dendrobium catenatum | reverse complement strand
ACTTAAAATGGGGAGATAAAATTTGGGCATGTCAGAAGAATGTCCAATTTAAATCCCCCAAAATTCCAGACCTGGTGGACATGTATTTAATAAGTAATTAAAGTAATTCATAAAATGCTCAAATTGAAATTAAATCTAAGACTGACCTAACCAGGGTCTGGAATCATAGGACTTTTGTAGAGCTCCCTGAGACCTTTCCAATGAGCCTAAGAACACATAATTTGGACAAGTGTGCAAGGAGTTATGAATTTTTGAAGTTCCCTTGAATTTCTGGATTTATTAATATGGCAATTATACAGTCAGCAGCCGTTACCACGCGGCGCGCGCTGATTCGCCAGGCAATGATTGGCGCTAACCATTAACGACCGGATTAACCACAGCTGTCGGATGGCGGATTGAACGGCTGGGATCGAAGGCGCTCCGATACCGCGGGATCTAATTCGAGCCGTTGATCAAGATCAACTGCTGGGATTTCGTCTTCAACCTCCCACTCGTATCCGAGACCACAGAGCTTCTCCGGCTTGAAACTTCCAATCCAATTTCACAGGGAGGATCAGGACGGTGGAAACTTCCAATCCAACGGTGGAGATCTGTTGGGGTGAAGGTTTCCTTCACACTTGACCAAACTACCTAGCTAGAGAGCTCGGGATGAAGAGATTACCGCAGAGAAGGCCTCAACGAATGAGCTTCTTTATCAGGATGCATCAGGGGACGGTGGCGAACAGTTCTCCTTCAGGCGTCGGGGTCAGAGGACGGCCAGAGGTGCGACTTCGAGCAGGATGCCGAAGGCTTTCACGGGCGCTTGCTCGAACGGAAGGAGCGATCGATCTCTAGGCTCGAAGGAAGCTTCTGGGAGTTCGAAGGAGCTCTGGGGATCGAACGAGAGTGA
>NW_021479902.1:0-291 GCF_001605985.2 Dendrobium catenatum | reverse complement strand
ATTTCAGGTGTTCAGTGATGCTTCACTAAAAGGTTTGAGATGTGTGCTGATGCAGCATGGAAGGGTAATTGCTTATGCCTCTAGACAGTTGAAACCACATGAGAAGAATTACCCGACACATGATTTGGAGTTGGTTGTAGTTGTATTTGCTTTGAATATTTGGCGTCATTTTCTGTATGGGGTCAGATGTGAGATTTTTACTGATCATAAGAGCCTGAGGTACATTTTCACTCAGAAGGATCTGAATTTGAGGTAGAGAAGATGGCTCAAGTTGATCAAGGACTATGATTT
>NW_021479901.1:0-212 GCF_001605985.2 Dendrobium catenatum | reverse complement strand
TAAATTTGTCACGATCGGAAAACAATCAAAATAATGAACCAAAGTAATTCTTAAATAGTTACTACCTTTGTTTCTCACTAGGATGGTAAAGTTTAATTCACCTTTCTAAGGGCTAAATTAATAGTCTCGTAGGCCAAGGTTATCTAATAAAAATTGATATTAATTAAGCTAATTTAATTGGTTAAGGAGTAAAGGTAGATAAATTTTAATTA
>NW_021479900.1:0-230 GCF_001605985.2 Dendrobium catenatum | reverse complement strand
ATAGAAATTTGCTCGAAAAAATTTTCTAAGTCCTATTTGTCCAGACGAAATTAATTTTCGTACAGTACGATTGGCACTCGGTAAAATTTTCGTCCAGACGAAATTAATTTTAATACAGTACGATTGGCTATCTATAAAATTTTCGTCCAGACAAAATTAATTATCGTACAGTACGATTGGTTCTCTGTAAAACTTTCGTCCAGACGAAATTAATCATCGTCCAAACGATT
>NW_021479899.1:0-301 GCF_001605985.2 Dendrobium catenatum | reverse complement strand
AGAACACTCTACTACCGTCGGGCGCATATGCCGCGACGATAAGAAGAGGAAAGGTACACTCTACTACCGCCGGGCGCATATGCCGCGGCGATAAGAAGAGGAAAGAACACTCTAATATCGTCAGGCGCATATGCCGCGACAATCAGAAGAGGAAAGGGGTGGTGAGGAATGCCTCCCAGGGACTCTGTCGGGCTCTCTCAACCAGAAAAAGGAACTCTACACTCTAATACCACCGGGCGCATATGCCACGACGATGAAAAGAAAAAAGACCAGCACTCTAATACCGCCGGGCGCATATGCC
>NW_021479898.1:0-285 GCF_001605985.2 Dendrobium catenatum | reverse complement strand
GCCTTTGGTAGGCTTTCTTTTGTAGCCTGTGTGGCTAATGTAAATATTTCTTTTGGACTCTTTTGTCTGTTCTCTGATTGTACTTTATGTGAATTGTAGTATCCGCTGCTATTTCTTTTCTGTAATGTAATTATCTCTGGCTCTGGATATATGTATAAATGGATAGATGAGGACACCGATAGAAAAAAAAAAGAGGCAATAGAGCGATCAGATGAATCCTTTCGCTACACGGATCTTGGGTCGTTATAGCCACCACCTCCTAGAACTTCTAAGTTCATTTTGCAG
>NW_021479897.1:0-216 GCF_001605985.2 Dendrobium catenatum | reverse complement strand
AAGAGGTAGCCGCAGTAGCCAAGGAGGCCGCACGGGAGCCAAGGGGGCACGACCACGGAAGGGAGCACGGGCACGGGAAACCAGCAGACGTCCGGATTCCAAGGGGAAAAAGCACATAAAAAAATAAAAACCTTGGTGGAAACCAAGGGGTCATACATGGGAATACTAAACACCTTTATTGGGATTCCAAAAGCCCTTTTTGGAACCCCAAGAGAC
>NW_021479896.1:0-302 GCF_001605985.2 Dendrobium catenatum | reverse complement strand
TTTACTTATTTATTTAGCAAATTAAATTTAATTAACTAAAAATTTTATTTTAAATAATAATTGATCTATGACATATCAAAACCACATAACCTATTACTCACACTTAGATTTGTTTGCTAAGACAACTTACTCTAGTTTTAGGTTAGGCCGGTGTTTATTTCCTTACTATTGTGTGACGGGCTTTTTCTCAAGTTTTATTGCATGCTAGTTGTAAAATGTTGGTGTGTTTGTTTATTTATTTTTACTGCGCTCTGTGATGGGATTTGATTGACGATTAGATTGCCCATAGGTTACGAGCGATC
>NW_021479895.1:0-227 GCF_001605985.2 Dendrobium catenatum | reverse complement strand
CGACGGCCTCTTTAACCTCCGGCATACCGTCGGTAACGTGACCGCCGGTTAGCCGTCGGTAATATAACCGGCGGTTTAATGGCCGGAGAACTGCCGGTTACAAATCCGGTAGTCGCCGGTGACATACACCGCCAGAAAACCGCCGCCTAAAAGAACCGCCGGTAAGAAGCCGCCGGTAAAAGTTTCCTACGCCAAATATTCCGGCGATTTTTGAACCGCCGAAAAAC
>NW_021479894.1:0-398 GCF_001605985.2 Dendrobium catenatum | reverse complement strand
CGGATCATCAACGGGAATCATAACTGAATCAGGAACTGGACTAGCTGCAAGAGAACTATCCACTGGATCATCAACGGGAATCATAACTGAATTATCAACGGGAATCAGAAGGGGAGAGGAGGCAGGAATAGGTAGCTCCTCATCAGCCTCAGGCTCTACTTGAGCTAAAGTCTTAAAAGGCACAATTCTCTTTGCCTTAGAGATATTTTTTCTAAGTCTCCTCAAGTATTTCTTCTTTTGATTCTTAGTAGAAAAGTTAAGTCCAGAACTAGATCCTTCCTCAAAAATAGATTTGATTTCAGTGGGAGGCTCCACAACTGGCTCAGGTTGTTTCTGGTCATCACTAATTACTGGCAAGGTGGGTGCATATCCCACAATCAACTCAACCACTGGAGGAA
>NW_021479893.1:0-1592 GCF_001605985.2 Dendrobium catenatum | reverse complement strand
GCCTCCTGAAGCCAATGTCGTTGGCTTTTCTTCCTCACTACCTCTTCCTCATCGTCATCTTTCTGTCAAAGTCCAAACCCAATCGTTCGTGCTTCAGGCTAATAGGCAATAATGGACAACACATATTTATGATATTTTGTTAAATAAAAGTTACTGGTCGGGTCAGGTTGACCCGAACTTGAAGCATATCGGGTTTGTGTCAAAAAATATAACATGTTTTCAAAAATGGGTCAGTTCAAGTTGACTGGATTAGTGTCGAGTCAATTCCGAGTTGAACCCAAACCCTACCTGTGACCCAATTTTGGCCACCCTACTTTTGTAGCTAAAGGTATAAGATCAGAAACATACATGATTTGGCCCTTACTTTTGGTTCCATACAACATGACTCCTTGGATTCGAATGAAACAAACATTTTCCATTCTATCTACTATATAAGAGGGGAGAAGATTCTAGAAAACAATATTGATGTCTATCTTCATCCACTAATAAATGAGTTATATGAATATGGAGTGATATCCTATGATGCAACATCTGGACAATCTTTTAACTTATGAGCTTTATTAATATAGACGATCAATGATTTTTTAGCTTATGATATGCTTTCTGGTTGGAGCACTAAAGGCAAATTTACTTGTCCTTATTATGCCAAAAACATAAAGTATTTATGGCTATATAGAGGGAAGAAAGTCTCGTATATGGGTCATCATCGTTGGCTACCAAAGAATCACTTATTTTGTAGATAGAAATATTACTTTGATAATAAAGAGGAGATCCATAAAGCACCTAGAAGGAATACTGGTACTGACATTTTATAATAATTACATAATGTTCAGTTTCCTTTGGGCAAATCTAGAAGCTTAAAAAGATGGAGTAATGTAGAATTAAGTGGGCATCAAATTTGGAAGAAAAAAAAAATCAATTTTCTTTGTGCAACCTTATTGGGAGTACAATTTACTACCATAAAATCTTGATGTCATGCATACTGAAAAAAAAAGTATGTGATAATTTCAATAGCACTTTACTTGATCTTGAGAAATCTAAAGATAACTTGCAAGCATGAAAATATTTGGTTGACATTGGAATTAAGAGTGAGCTACATCCACTAATTCTTGAAGATGGTTCTTATTTTTCCTTCAACTTGCTTAACAACGTCAAAAAAGGAGAAATTGATATTATGTCAAGTTTTAAAAATATATGAAAATGACAAAAGGTTATGCATCAAATATTTTAAGGTGTGTTAATGTTACTGAATGTAAGATTGTGGACCTAACAAGCCATGATTATCATGTGCTTATTGAAGAAATTCTACCAATTACTTTGAGGTCATGTTCTCCATCCAATGAAATTATACATATTATTATGGAGATATCAAAATTTTTGAAGTCAATTTATGCCAAGGTTATCAATCTGAATGAGTTGGATATGTTACAGAATAATATTGCAGTAGCATTGTATAAAATAGAAAGATCAATACTATCATCATTCTTCACGATTTTGGTTCGTCTACTTATTCACTTAGCCAAGGAAGTAAAATTAGGAGGTCCAGTTCAGTATATATGGATGTATCAGTTTGAGAGGTAAGTATTAATTAT
>NW_021479892.1:0-939 GCF_001605985.2 Dendrobium catenatum | reverse complement strand
TAAAGATGATGATGATCGGGGAGACAACTGAGGGTGGCTGTGACGATGTGGTCATAGATGGTTAGCGGCAGTCAAGCGAGCTTGCTTGTAGTGTAAACTATTATTGCTTAAAATTGTGCTAGTTTGATTTACCTCAAAAATAAACTAGAATAGTTTACACTACATTTACTTTACTTTGCCTTGCATTTTTTTTCATCCTACCAAATACCAAAATTTTCAAAACCCCAGCATTTGAAATATTTTACACCCTTATTTAATCCAACCAAACAACTCCATAGTCAAAAGAGGTTGTTGACCTATCGTGAATGTAGGATCTTTTTCGGCCTCCATAAATCATGTTTTCCAAGGAAATCTTATAAACTTGGAGTGGTTGTTTGTCTAAAAAGGCAATTATAAGTTGGCCATAACTAATAGAAGACTTTATGTCATACCAAGTGTACCTTATGATTCATAATTTAAAAAAAAAAATTTAATCCATTCGAAAACTTATGCACTCTAACCCTAATCTTAATTTAGTAGTGCCATATTAAAAATCATATAATGGTGAAACTTTTGAACAACAAAAATCAAAGCCAAATAATACTTCTCAATTGACAAATATTTTTTATCCCCTCCTAATGTAATAAAGAGCATTCACTTTATCTTCCTTTTTATTTTGTGTCAATAATGCTCGAAAGGACTCGTATTATATATAAATAAAAGGATTCCCTAAATCAATGCTATAAGGATGGGCACACTTAAACAAATATTTCTTGATATTCATTAACCCATTTGAAAGGAGCATTATTTTTTCATCATCTTCATTCTATTCAATCTTATTGGTTTTTAGAGAATATGCAGAGGTCACACATACCAATAGAAGAATAAATTTGATGTGCATGAATGCTTTGGAATTATTTTGAAATCCTACAAATTCAAAACCCAAAGAACAAAATATAT
>NW_021479891.1:0-272 GCF_001605985.2 Dendrobium catenatum | reverse complement strand
CGTGAAGCGACGCAATGCCAGTCGCCAAAGCTGAGAATGCGATTGGGACTGCGACTCGACGTCGAGTCATTTCGCGGGCAGAGAGGGCATGCCGGGCAACAGAGACGGGCAAACTCATTTCCGGGTCAACCCAAATCCGACCCGTAACGCAAATCGTGTCAGTTTTTCGAATCCGAACCCGACACATTTGCTAACCGGGTCGACCCGAACCCGGATTTTTTCAGGTCGGGTTCGGATTGTGTTTCAGGTCGTGTCAAAAATTGACAGCCCTA
>NW_021479890.1:0-203 GCF_001605985.2 Dendrobium catenatum | reverse complement strand
ATAAGATGGTTAGAGCTTCAAACTATTTCCTTCAACCTAAAGGAAAAGTATAATATACTACAATTTACCTATGAAAAGAATAGGGAATTCGTAGTCCCCACAATAACTAATTTTCAAGCAAGAACAAAGAATTTGTATCAAATAAATTAGTCCACTTATAGGAGAAGATAGGAGAACTTATAGAAAACAAGATAATTCTCCTA
>NW_021479889.1:0-225 GCF_001605985.2 Dendrobium catenatum | reverse complement strand
CTTAATCAAATTTCCTAAGTTTAAGCCTTAATTAAGCGTCTAAACCTTCCAAAAAATATAATAAATCCAATTTAAACCCAAAAAAATATGAGTAAGACCTATAACAGATCAGAATAATACCCTTAACCAATGAAAATTAAAACCCTTTTGAATTGACAGCAAATTAAACCTTAATTCAATTTTAATTGAAATTCAATCTTTAATTAAATTAATTAATTAATAATA
>NW_021479888.1:0-293 GCF_001605985.2 Dendrobium catenatum | reverse complement strand
CAAAGGTCTGTTATAGGCTTTAACCTTTACAGCTGGCTAGAATTGTACTTTCTTGCTTATGGTTTAACATGCCCCTGCAAACTGATGACAGTGATTTGTCTAATAGTTTGGGAGTGAGGTAGTTAAATCTAGAGATGGTTAAAGCTTTTGTAAATAGGTCGACTAATTGGTCCTTTGAGGCTATGTGATGAAGTTGAATAGTTTTATTCGTTATACATTCTCTGATATAGTGACAATAGATCTCTATATGCTTTGTCCGAGCATGATAGACTGGATTATTTGCGAGGGCAATG
>NW_021479887.1:0-234 GCF_001605985.2 Dendrobium catenatum | reverse complement strand
TGCAGAAACTCCATTTCTGTGAATTGTCTTAATAGTGTATCTTGGCTAAGTGTTTTCATGCCAGAGGTAAAAGTCATTTCTCTTTTAATGTAATGCCTAGGTTGATTCAGGGGCTAATTGGCCTTTATAGTTGCTGAGAAGTTGATTTTTCTTCCTCTCAGGATCCCTACACCTCATTTCTCGGGATCATCGTTTCAATATTGCTTTTGTCGATTGAAACTCTGAATATATTTA
>NW_021479886.1:0-327 GCF_001605985.2 Dendrobium catenatum | reverse complement strand
GTTGAGAAAGACGAAAAGACTTGTTAATCGACTTTTTTAATGCCCGGGACAAAGCAATGTCCCAACCATCTTCAATAGGAAGAGAAGAATTAAGGAGATTACCTGAGATAGATTTAACTGAAGCCTTTTCTGGATCAACCAAGTACTCTTTAGGAATTATAATGTTACCTTGAGTGTAGTTCCTCTCAAGCCAATCTTTGAACACAACACAATCCTCAAGTGGGTGACTAAGCATCCGATGGTATGGGCAATACTTAGGATAGTCTTTCTTAGCCTTATCCTCGGGTCTTCTAGCCTCTGGCAACTGAAAATCAGGTTTCTTTAACA
>NW_021479885.1:0-582 GCF_001605985.2 Dendrobium catenatum | reverse complement strand
GTGTTTGTAGAACAACCTCAAGATTTTGAGAGTTCTCAATTTCCAAATCATGTTTTTAAATTAAAAAAGGCTTTGTATGGTTTAAAGCAGGCACAAAGAGCATGGTATGAGAGGATTAGCATATTTTTACTAGAAATGGAGTTTGTTAAGGGGAGCGTAGACACCACCCTTTTCTTAGAAAAATTGGAGATGATTTGCTAATCGTTCAGATCTATGTGGATGATATACTCTTTGGATCTTCTAATAAAAAACTTTGTGATGAGTTCTCTAAGTCAATGAGTAGAGAGTTTGAGATGAGTATGCTAGGAGAGTTCTCCTACTTTTTGGGGTTTAGCATAAAACAATTGGATGATGGAACATTTCTTAATCAAATAAAATACATAAAGAACATTTTGAAAAAGTATCAGATGTATAAATCTAAGCCAATTAATACTCCCATGACTTCTAGTGTTCCATTGGATAAAGACCCAAGTGGTAAGTCTGTTGATTAGAAGAAGTACAGAGCCATAATTAGATCTTTACTCTACTTGACTACGAGCCAACTAGACATAATGTTTAGTGTTTGCCTTTGTGCTAGATTTC
>NW_021479884.1:0-296 GCF_001605985.2 Dendrobium catenatum | reverse complement strand
TGACGACGAGTAGAAATCCGCTAACGAGCAGAAGTCTGACATCGAGTAGAAGTCCGTAGTCGGGTAGAGGTGCAGCGTCAAGTAGAAGACCGACGAAGGTCCGTTGACGAGCAGAAGTCTGACGATGGTTAGTAGTCCGACGGCAGGCAGAAGTCCGCAGCCGGGTAGAGGACTGACGAAAGTTCGTCGACAAGCAGAAGTCCAACAACGAGTAGAAGTCCGCTAACGAGCAGAAGTTTGACGACAAGGAGAAGTCCGACGTCGTGTATTAGTCCGTCGAAAGTCCTGCAAGGCAA
>NW_021479883.1:0-204 GCF_001605985.2 Dendrobium catenatum | reverse complement strand
GGTATGAGCCACGCATGTTGACTAAGCCTTTTTGAGATCTTTCTTTCCTTTGAGTAGAATTTCCTAGTCTATACCCTTGTGCTAATCCCAATTTGGAAAAAATAATGTATGATCCTTAATCGAGAGTTTTCTTGGGCTCCGGCCCGGGATGTAATTAACCACGGGGACTTGCGCCTGTGGGAAACTTGGCCCCGCAATCTACTT
>NW_021479882.1:0-220 GCF_001605985.2 Dendrobium catenatum | reverse complement strand
TTTATCATTGAAAGAACTCTCAAGAGACTTAATACTTCGGGGAGCAAGGTGTTATCACTAGCTGGGAGAATTGCTCTAGTTAAATCAGTCATCCTTGCAATTCCAAATTTCTTCAGCACTCATTCTTTAATGCCTTCCAGAATTTTGAAAGAAGTTGAAAAGCTGTGCAGGGGTTTTTTATGAAACAAATCTGGCGGAAAAATGGGCTTGCATTACATAA
>NW_021479881.1:0-206 GCF_001605985.2 Dendrobium catenatum | reverse complement strand
GAGCTTCTAGAAGAGGTCTTAACAGCTGGATTAATTAAGGCTCAAGGAATTAGCTTAAGGAATTAATTGGGCAAGGTTTAAAGTTCATTTGACCATGCATTGACCATTTGACCAGTCAATGGGAATGGGTACTGATGTGGCCATGAAGAAATGTTGATTTGCTGGTTGTTTGAGCCAAGTTCAATGGGCTTGAGGTAGTTTGGGTT
>NW_021479880.1:0-208 GCF_001605985.2 Dendrobium catenatum | reverse complement strand
CTTCTTGCACTCTGTGAATGATTGTGCGTTAGATTTATCCCTAGGATAGGAACGAACTATATTTGTGCGATCTTATGCAGGTGGCCATGTGTTGACCTCATTTTTGTATGAGGTCACTTGGACCAATCTTTACCCTAAATCAATTCAAACTCTAGGATCTTCCTAGAATCATGACCTTAGGATCTATCCTAGGATCCTTCTAGACTTT
>NW_021479879.1:0-329 GCF_001605985.2 Dendrobium catenatum | reverse complement strand
TCCATTAGAAAAAAAGCCAAAATTTGATAGAATTCAACATTTAAAATTGTTACAAAAGTTGGCCACTTATCAATTATCTTATCCAGGATCCAAGTATCTTTAAAAGAATCCACATTCTCACCATTAAAAATTCTCCAACTCATAATAGGATGCGAAAATTCTGCTCCATTCATAATAATTTTCCAGGTTGAAGAATAACAACTTTTGGTAGCTACATTCCTTAAATCATTCCCATAGTTGGATCTTAAAACTCTATTGAGAAGAGAGTTAGGATTTTTAATAAAATTAAGAGCAAACTTAGACCTCAAAGGCCCCAATTTCTCCACCAG
>NW_021479878.1:0-306 GCF_001605985.2 Dendrobium catenatum | reverse complement strand
CCAACAAGCTGCAGCCCTGTGCGGCTTTCTCCTCCGATCCCGTCGCGGTTGTGCGACTTCGCTCCCATCGACGGCTTTCCATTCCTGAAGGATCGAAAGTTAAAACATTTTGATCGGAAGCTCGCTTGCTGTGTAAGTAGCCCTCTCCCTTTCACGCACAATCTTCGGCCAAATCCAGTGATATCGCCGAGCAGAGAGGAAGGGGGAGATATAGATTTTAATTAAAATTAATGATTATTAATTTTAATTAGAATTTATATTAAGTTATAATTATTCTAATTGATTATATTATTATAATTAATTATA
>NW_021479877.1:0-379 GCF_001605985.2 Dendrobium catenatum | reverse complement strand
TTTGTATATTATATAATATATATTATATAATACAAATATAACAGAGAGGAAGAGAGGAGGCCCGATCGGACAAGGGCAAGGCGTCAGAGGTCACGCACGCGGAAACGGAGACCAGGTAGGTGTCGGTGGGGTTCGTCGGCGGAGGGTTCGATGTCGGCGGCGGATGCAGGAGTTGGACTCCACCTGACTAGAGCACAGGTCGGAGCAAGAGCAAGGTGCGACGGCAGTCAGCTAGGGCAGAGGGTTCGCGGGATCGACCTCGGAGCAGGAGTTTGATCAGGCGTCCGACGCTGGAGCAAGAGTCGGGCGACTGGAGTTCGGGCTTCGACGGAGTCGAGAGACGAGGTACGTTCCTTTTTCTGCGATTCTCTTCGATTTT
>NW_021479876.1:0-287 GCF_001605985.2 Dendrobium catenatum | reverse complement strand
AGTGGATAAGAAAGCAGATAAGCTGATAGGAGGAAAAATTGGCATGAGAGGAAAATTTTGTGTAGAGCAAAACTTTGATGAATTTCCAATTTGCTCCTTACGATATATGCAAAACGTAGTTCATTTTTTTATCAAATTCTAAATACACTACAACGGCCATCATCTCTTATCACCTACCACCGATAAAATCTATGGAAATGTGAGGAAAAAGTTCCCCTTGACAGAACTGTACCCTCATAGATTAAGTGGTTTAAACACTCCCCAAAGGGTCGTTCTCTTTTCTTTGG
>NW_021479875.1:0-255 GCF_001605985.2 Dendrobium catenatum | reverse complement strand
TATAACTTCGTTTACAAGTAACCCAGAAATTTAGTTTAGAGCGAGTCTTATGGCTTCATTATAAAGTAGCCCAAGGATTTAAATTTGGTTTGGGACTTACGGCTTTGATAGAAAGTAGCCCGGAAATTTTGATTTAATTTTGGGCTTATGGCTCCAATTAGGAGTTGCCCATTAAATTGTTTAGTTTGGGGCATACGACTCCAATTAAGAGTTTCCCCTTAATTTGTTTAGTTTGGGGCTTACGGCTCCAATTAG
>NW_021479874.1:0-271 GCF_001605985.2 Dendrobium catenatum | reverse complement strand
CATTCAAAACACTCCCAATTCACCCCTGATCTCACGACTATTTACGGGTTATGTCACTCCAGAAAAACTATAAATAGAGCCCTCATTCTACACCAAAGGGATTGAAGGGAAGAGAGAGAAGAAGAAGAGAAGGAGGAGAAGGAAGAAGCTCCTCGACCACCGCCGGAGCTCTTCCCGCCGCCTGAAGACGCCAGAACTCTGCCGGATATTCAGGAGAATGCCAGAATTTTGCCCAACTTCCATGGGATGCTGAAATTCTTCCCAATTTACA
>NW_021479873.1:0-282 GCF_001605985.2 Dendrobium catenatum | reverse complement strand
AAGTATAGAAGCATGATTGGATCTTTACTTTACTTGAATGCGAGCCGACCTGATATTATGTTTAGTGTTTGCCTTTGTGCTAGATTTCAAGCTGACCCTAAGGAGTCTCACCTGACTGCTGTTAAGAAGATTTTTAGAAACCTTTTGGGGATACAAGGATTAGGAATTTGGTACCCTAGACATAGCACTTATTTTGAGATTATTGGTTTTTTTTACTCTGATTTTGCAGGATGCAAGGTGGATAGAAAAAGTATTTCTGGAACTTGTCAATTCATTGGACAA
>NW_021479872.1:0-1301 GCF_001605985.2 Dendrobium catenatum | reverse complement strand
TCACCTCGGCATATGCGCCGGGTGATAGTTGAGTGTTTCCTTGCCCTCTTCGTATCACATCGGCATATGCGCCGAGTGATCGTCGAGTGTCATTTTTCTTTTCTCACCCTCGACCTCCAGTCGAGTGGTTGTTGACTTTTTGAGTGGTTGTTCACCTCCCTAGTGGTTGTTGACCTTTTTTTCTTCTGGTTGTTGAGCTTTCTTAGTGACTGTTGTCTCTCTGAGCGGTTGTTCACTTCACTAGTGGTTGTTGAGTTATTTTCCTCACTCTTTCTAACTGTTTTGAGTTTGTTTGGTGAGTGTTGGGTTTCTTTTAGCTCATTATCACTGTTTCGATCTGGTCAGGTGAGTATCGAGTTATCCTTGTTCATCATTTTGTTCTAATCAAGTGAATATTATGTTTCTTTCTCTCTTCTGTCCCACCATGTTTGCATGATTGAGTGAGCACGGTATGACCGAATGATTGTTGCATGATTATTGCATGATTTGATGACTTTTGCATGACTGTGTGAGCATATCATCGAGTGATCATGGCATGTTGAATTATATAAGTGTGTGATTATGACATGATTATATGATTGTGGTGTGATCAGTGCATAATTGATTGAATTTTGTATGCTTGCTCGATTATATCTTTATTGTGTGATCAATACATGACTAACTAATTTTTGTAGTTTATGTGATTATATAAATATTGTGTGATCATTGCATAATTGATTGATTTATTATGTGCTTGTGTGATTATATCATTATTGTATCATTGTATGATGGATTGATTGTTGTATGATCATGTGATTGTTTTGTGATCATGGCATGATTGATTGATTATTGTATGAGTGTTTGGTTATTGCTTAATCATGTGATTGTCGGGTGGTCATTGCATGACTAATTGCTTATTGTATTAGTGTGTGATCATTGCATGCTTATGTGATTGCTGTAAGATTATTTGACTATTGCATGATATTATAGATATTTTATGCTTGGGTGATTATTGCATGTTTGCATGAGCATCGTGTGATTGTGTGATCATAGAATGGTGGGACATTTGTTGCATGATTGTTGTGTGGTTGTATGTTCTTTCGATTCTCGTTAGTGAGTCATAGGATTGCATGTTCCTAGTGAGTTTCGTTAGTGAGTCATAGGATTGTATCTTCCTAGTGAGTCTCGTTAGTGAGTCATAGGATTGCATCTTCCTAGAGTTAGGGAGGTCAACACCAACACGTGCGGTTCACTTGTCGTTCGCCGCACATGTTGGGGTTGTGTTTGTTGACCTCGTTTTTGGCATCGGTCACTCTCACTAT
>NW_021479871.1:0-323 GCF_001605985.2 Dendrobium catenatum | reverse complement strand
TTTTAAACTTTTATTATAAATTTTCCGTTTTTACCCCACTTAAGAGGGTCGTCCTATCTAAGCCTTAGGGGCATATGTGTCTTGTTTTAGTTTCTTAGGCTTATATATAGAGGCCCTTTCTTCTGTAATGGGATGATGAATGGTTAATGAAAATTTGTTTTTTGCGTTCTCTTTGTGAGTTCCATCTTTTAGATCTCTTAGTGAGTTCTTTTTCTTTTGAGATCTCTTAGTGAGTTCTCTACTTTGTGTTCTCTTTGTGAGTACATCTCTCTCTCAAATCTCTTAATGAGTTTTGAGAAGAGCTAGATCTCTTTGTGAGTTCT
>NW_021479870.1:0-321 GCF_001605985.2 Dendrobium catenatum | reverse complement strand
CTCATTAGAAAAGAAAAAGATGATGAGTTTAAACTAATATTGGTAACAATAAAGCTTTTTCCTAATAATTATATATAGGAAATCATCCTTCAATTCTCAGCTATTTGGTCTTGATTTGAATCATTGAAAGGCAGTTCAATGATTTTTCGTCTACCAAAATAAAAGAAGACAAATATTAATTTTGTGAAATATTATCTCCAGAAAATTATTATATTTATTTTTTTCTTAAAATATTATATTATTCCGATTAATGATATTGCAAAAAAATATTTTCAAATAAGAAATTCTTTTAATAATTTATTTTATCTTTCAATATTTTTG
>NW_021479869.1:0-645 GCF_001605985.2 Dendrobium catenatum | reverse complement strand
ATCTCATACTTCTTCAAAATGTCCTTTATGTATTTTGATTGATTTAAAAGGTTCCATCATTCAATTATTTTATGCTAAAACCCAAAAAGTAGGATAAATCTCCCATCAAACTCATCTCAAACTCTTTACCCATTGTTTTAGAGAACTCATCACAAAGTTTTTTATTAGAATATCCCAAAAAGTATATCATCGACATAAATCTCAACATTGAGCAAATCATCTCAAACTTTCCTAAGAAAAAGGGTGGTGTCTACGCTTCCCTTAACAAACTCCCTTTTTAGTAAAAATGTGCTAAGCCTCTCATACCAAGTTCTTGGTGCCTGCTTTAACCCATAAAAAGCCTTTTTTTAATTTAAAAACATGATTTCGACATTGAAAGCTCTCAAAACCTGAGGGTTGTTCTACAAACACATCCTATTTTATTTTCCCATTTAGAAAGAAACTCTTAACATCCTTTTAAAAAAAGCTTAAATCCTTTATAACAGGCAAAGGCTAATAGCACTTTAATGGCTTCCAATATACCTACAGGGGTAAAAGTCTCCTCAAAGACTATCCCTTCTATTTGGTTATACCCCTTAGCCACTAATCTTGCTTTATTCCTAACAACTACTCCATAATCATTCACCTTGTTCTTAAAGACCCACT
>NW_021479868.1:0-244 GCF_001605985.2 Dendrobium catenatum | reverse complement strand
CGGGTTGTGTCAAATATTGACATCCCTACCTGCAAGGGTGCCCTAAGCCTGGATAAAGGAGAAAATAAAGAATATCTAGCAGAAAAAAAAAAAAAGATCTATCAAGTCGATCCAGATGGGACTGAGTCATCATGGATCCCATGATTAAGGCTTCGTTTGAAATGACTTAAAACGACTCTGTCATTGCTTCATAAAATTATTATTTTAATACAAAAATCATTTGAAAACAAGAAAAAATGTAGTC
>NW_021479867.1:0-236 GCF_001605985.2 Dendrobium catenatum | reverse complement strand
TGAATCCCGCTCTGATACCACTTGAAAGTGCTCAGATAACACTAGAAAGTGCTCTGAAATCACTTGAAAGTTTGTTGGGATGTTAAGCCCTTATGAACTGGCCCAAGGCTAACAATAAGATAGAGAGGTGAATCAGTATTTAAAACAAACACAATCTTAAATCCAAATACAAGATTCACCACAATCAAAACCAATGAAGCGAAAATTAAATGCGGAAGCAAATAATAAGAAAGAAC
>NW_021479866.1:0-448 GCF_001605985.2 Dendrobium catenatum | reverse complement strand
AACCCGGGTCAGTTCCGGGTTCGACCCGAAGCTGACCCGTGACCCGAAATTGACACCCCTACCGACACCCACAGAAACGGCCAAAACTCCATAGAAAAAACCAACCGAAACCAACAAAGGGATCAAACAGAGGAAACAAGAAACTATCTTCCTCTCCTTCCCCTCCCACGAAACCTCCCGCGAGAGGCGACAAAGAGAACAGGTCTATCACGAACCAATTTAAAATCATGGCCAGGATCAGAATCTCCACAATAATCCGAAGATGAATCAGACTCGGATTCAAATTCAGACGTACAATGCAGCAAATCAAGATGATTTCTAACATCCATACCTGAATTATCACTCACATGATGCACCAACGCTTGATTGTCTATCAAATTCACATGGACATCAACCAAAGAATTAGAAGTAACAGATAATCCACTCCCAGCATTTACACTACCTCCAA
>NW_021479865.1:0-300 GCF_001605985.2 Dendrobium catenatum | reverse complement strand
GGAACTAAGTCATATTCTTCGGGGTAAGGTCTACCCTTCGGAATAGACGCGGTTCCTTGCGAAAGAGCTAAGGCCTCCCTTACCTGGTCCTCAATTAGTTGCTTAATGTCTTTCTGAGGCGGAATCGGAAGAGCGGTGGAAACTGTGGGGTAAACTGGAGGTGCTTCTACTGGACAAGGAAGGGTCACAGGTGGTGACTCGAGAGGTTTGGAACTAAATTCTGCCCTTTTAGCCTTTTCTGTGAGCTCTCGAGCTGACTGCTGAATTTTAAGAGACTCTTGCTGTGACTTATCCAACTTT
>NW_021479864.1:0-378 GCF_001605985.2 Dendrobium catenatum | reverse complement strand
GGGAAGGTGGAAGTGATTTTGTTAGGGCTTCTCCGCCTAGTTGGGGGGGCTAAAGAAGAGACACTTTTGTAGTGCAATACTTGAAGGGTGCCTCCAAGTAGTGGACGTAGGTCAAGGTTTGATCGAACCACTATAAATTTGGTGTGTTGTTTTCTTATTATCGCTTCCACATTTATTTTTCTTACGCACTTTATTTGTGGTGATTTTTGATGGAGTTTTATCTTTGGTTTTCAAGTTTTCCAATTCACCTCCCTTTTAATTAGTCTTGGGCCAGTTCTATAGGGCCTAACATCCCTAACGAACTTTTAAGTGGTATCAGAGCACTTTCTAGTGCCATCTGAGAACTCTCAAGTGGTATCAGAGCAAATTTTCATAAAA
>NW_021479863.1:0-262 GCF_001605985.2 Dendrobium catenatum | reverse complement strand
GAACTAAAGGCTGCAATAGGAGTTCACGTTAAGAGAATGTAGCATTTCTTCCTTACTGTTGCTTTCGAAGCCTTAGCCCACCGTCTGCTATTTCTGTTTTTTTTTTTTTTTGGAATTAAAAATCATATGATTTTTTTTTTTATTTCTATATCCTGATCATTTTTTTGCTTTTGTTTCTGGATTTAAGAGAGGGAGACGGGATTTCACAAAATTTTTTTTTTTAACTAATAACGTGCTTCAATAATATTTCTCAAATTACGAT
>NW_021479862.1:0-361 GCF_001605985.2 Dendrobium catenatum | reverse complement strand
CGCCGGAATACCCACCGTTCGAGCTTCCATTGCGATGGCGAGATCCTCTGCCTGATCGTAAAGTTCGCAAACATCCCTTGCCCAACGACTCGCTTCCGCATCCGCCTCCACAGACTACTTCCGCATCCGACTCCATTCGTCGCCAACGCAAACCTGCCCGCGCAAGACCAGTCGCCCTTGAAGGTCCAGCGACCGAGTCTGGCCCGCTGCCTGCAGCTTGGACTTCCGCGTGCAACACCTGCAGGCACGAGTCCGACGCCTCTCCTCAGCTCACTGGACCGATTCCAGCTCCTCTCAATCCTGCTGCTACCCATCCTCCATTATCGCCGGCTCAGACGGAGCCCCATCCCACAGCCGCCGC
>NW_021479861.1:0-317 GCF_001605985.2 Dendrobium catenatum | reverse complement strand
CATTAATTAGTAATATTATTCTATTAAATATTAACATTAATTTCAATTTAAGTTTAATATTCAAACTAATTCAATAATTTATTTAAAAAAAGTTATAAAAAACCTGAACGGACGGCAAGTAGCAGCACTAAAAGAGGTAATTAATTAAGGCTACAAACGTACGTACAGAAAACTATAAAAATAAACAAGTAAATATTAGAGCTTGGCAGCTTATTAATGCGTCAATTATGAATAAGCAAGCTTTAGGTTGAACATTAATTAATAAAATTAATTAAACAAACACGCTTATATTTACTAAAAAAATAAATGGGGCTTAT
>NW_021479860.1:0-1170 GCF_001605985.2 Dendrobium catenatum | reverse complement strand
TTCAGAGGGCCCCGGGTCATAACCGTTTACCTGCAGTTCCATTTGAAGGAGAAACTGCCGGTTAGATGACACGTACCACGTCCTTACTAGCAAGAGATAGTTTGAGAATGGATCCTAATGATATTTTCGACTAGGCATTTGACTCTTTATGAGCTAGAGTTTATTTGAATTTGTCTACCCTGGCAGACTGTTGCGGAGGGTGGATGTATTTTGCTTTAAGTTTTGATGGATTATTTCAATTTTAAATATTTTTTGGGATTTTGGGATTTGAGATTTTTGGATGGAATTTTCAAAATTTTTGGGATTTTTGTGGGTATTTGGGTGGAATTTGAAAGTATTTGGAATGACATTTGAAAAATATTTGGGAATCATTTGAAATGTTTGTGAACCCCTCCGGTTGAGATAAACATTCAACACGGCCATCATCGGGGTGTTTGGGGTTATTTTCACTTTATGGATTGAACCTTGTCAACTCTATCGGGCTGTCGACAGAGGATTGGGTTTCGTAGGCTTCGTACCCTTTGATAGTGAATTCTCATTGTTATAGGCCTTGATGGCCTAATATGAATATTTTAAAGCAAATATACAAGTCGCCACAACTTTATATTTGCTTAATGGTTCGAACCCTGTCGACTTCTATTGACCCGTATAGAAGGATCTGTTTCGAACCTGAATTCACTTGTCAACCCGCGCAGCATCCCTAGACGTCGCGTGTGTACCAATAACACGCTCGCCGGGGCCCATGCGGGTTGAGATCGTATTTCCCCCTTTAGTGTACCTATGTGCATACAATTTATAGTGCACGTGCAGGGGGTATTTTTGGAATATTTATAGACGCCTTCTGTCTGCTTGTACGGATGTTGCAGATCCGGTGGCGTGGTGTAGCAGCTTCTGAATAGAGTTGTTCGCTGCTTCGTACAGGTAGACTGTCGTGCACTGTTTGTTGATTTTCGTAGGCGGGTCATAGTGCACTAACGAGCCTCCTGCCTTGGGTTATAGAAGCTCGTAGGAGCTTATATTCTTTGCCGGTGTGTTGCCCTTGTTTGTACTTTTGCTTGCATGTTGAATTGTTGTTGATAATGGAGACATTCATATGTAAATCTTTTATGAATATCTCCATTGTAACTATCTTTTGCTCGTCAAATTCATATCACTTGCTCTTATGAGTGA
>NW_021479859.1:0-710 GCF_001605985.2 Dendrobium catenatum | reverse complement strand
GCTCTCTAGCAAAATGGTATTTTAACGCTCTCAAGTATTGGTGATAATTATTGTCAAGTCATGGATAGTTTCTTATGATATAGTTGAGATTCACATGTTGGCTTGTATTGCTTGGAAAATGATTCTTCATATATAAAATCTACATCGAGCTATGAATAATTATATCATGTGGAGGTTGTTATAAAGCTTACCATATTCCATGCTTAAAAATGTGAATTTTCCTATAGAATTAATTCCATGTTGTGTTGTAGTGTTATAGTGTTTTACTTGAATTTTGAGTGAAGGATTATATGTAATATTGTTGAAAATTTCTCTTAGAATTATGGAGAATATATTTAGAGTTCTTTGCTAGTAATGCGTTGAAATTTATTTCGTTGCCCAGTAGTCTTTCATTAATGACAAAGCATGTTTATGAGCCTCCAAACAGTTGAGTTCCTTTTCATACAAGTTGGCTTTTAAATATGATAGAAATGCATATTAGCTATCTTCTCTTGTTTGAAAGGATTTAGGTGTGAATTGGTTGAGGATCCTACCTCGTTAAGTATGAGTGGATTTTGTTGGACCATGTCCAGTCTTGCATTTGCTATCAAAGTAGCAAAGAAGGTGAGCTATTTTCCTTCATTTCAATAATGTGATGTTAAACTTGAATCCTTGGCAGACTATGATTTATATATTCATTTAAAGATCTGTACATGCTAAACTTCGAGTAA
>NW_021479858.1:0-287 GCF_001605985.2 Dendrobium catenatum | reverse complement strand
GAAAGGGTATGAAGGGAGCCATTAGGGTTTAGTTTTTTTGCATTATGAAAAGTGTATTCTCTTACTAGTTTTCCTTCCTCTAGTCTTTTTCTTGTGCTTTTCTAGGGATTTTCTTGTGGGAGATCTTGTCCTTCTCGAAGTGGACAAACTTATATTGTTTTCTCTTGGCTTTCTAAAGGTTCTTACTTTTCATCTCAACCCTCTTGTGATTGTTTCTCATTTGGTTTTGGTGGAGAAATTTCTCCTTTTAGAGGGGAAATTAGGGCAAACCCTAATTTGTGAAACCT
>NW_021479857.1:0-266 GCF_001605985.2 Dendrobium catenatum | reverse complement strand
GTGGCGGCGCCAATGATTGGCGGCGACGGTCACGTGGGCCCCGGTTCACTTATCCAGCGTGGCATCCCGTCGTGGCCGTTAGATCACACACGGTTTGATCTAAGGGTTGCGATCAAACCACACGGCCGATCCTAAACCAGCGAAATCGAACGGTTGAACTCAATCCCGCGGTTTGTAATGGACGACTCAGATCGCGTCAGACCAAGGGTTGAACCGCGGGATTGAATACACGTTGGACCATGCGACAGAACGGCTTAATCGGAGCC
>NW_021479856.1:0-300 GCF_001605985.2 Dendrobium catenatum | reverse complement strand
TTATCAATCTTTTAGGAGTTAATCTCAATCTCTTCTTATATAATATTTGGATCTTCCAAAATTTCAGATTCATCAAATACAACATGTGTGGTCTCCCCAATTACCAAAGTTCTTTTGTTGAATACATTTGTTGAATACTCTATAAGATTTTCAAACACTTGAGTATCCTACAAAAATTCTTTCATCTGATTTTGAATCAAATTTTTCTAAGGCGGATTTTTCATTGTTATTAATAAACACTTTGCAATCAAAAACATACAAAGATAACAAATTAGGTGTTCTTCATTTTAGCAACTCATA
>NW_021479855.1:0-262 GCF_001605985.2 Dendrobium catenatum | reverse complement strand
TTGGTTAGCTTGGGCCAGTTTTATAGGGCTTAACATCCCTAACGAACTTTTAGTAATGACTCAGGAAAAGATCTGCCAGAGAAACAATGTGTCTGTTCATTAAAAAAAGGGTCCACCTAAGCAAGCACCACATTGGAGGAAATACTTTAACACGGTGTCATTAATTTATTTTATGGACTTTGTGATGCAAGTGTAATGAGCACCGTAGCACTAGAATCCATTTTTTGTGTATTTTGCTACATGAAAATCATCTATTATCGGT
>NW_021479854.1:0-342 GCF_001605985.2 Dendrobium catenatum | reverse complement strand
AAGCATTATGGAGGTTAGAGCATCTGAGAAAAATTCAGGGTTTAGAATATTTTTCTCGTGTGTTTGGTGTATATATGGCCTAAGCCGTGGGAAGCATAAACACCTAAACATCTTTAGCTTTGGAGAATTTGTAGCTTTTCTAAAAAGGCATTGAAATGGAGGGTTTTGATTTAGAACTAGTGTGGCTAGACGGTTAATTAGATAATCTATAGAATCAAATGCATTAGGCTAGATGGAAAGCGGTAGACAAATATTTGCCGAGGCGGTCAACAAATATGATATAATATAAAAGACCATTTATTCAGTGGATTGGGGATAGATCCCAAACATCAGAGTACACCA
>NW_021479853.1:0-273 GCF_001605985.2 Dendrobium catenatum | reverse complement strand
ATTATTAATTAATTTTTAATAATATTTTTTTTTAAAACTGCCCTAAAAGCTGTTCGGCAATAGGTTTTGATCGAAGCTCCCGAAAGGGAGAAGTTACCTTCACAGCGGCGAGCTCCCATCGCTGGTTTTGATCCGACAAGGGAACGTCACGGGAGGAGCAAAGTCGAACGGCAACGAAGAAATCGAAGAAGCGCGCCAAAGGAAGAAAGTTACTTCACAACAAGCGAGCTCCCGTACTTTCTTCCGATCGAAATGTCGGAACTTCCGACCTTC
>NW_021479852.1:0-279 GCF_001605985.2 Dendrobium catenatum | reverse complement strand
TGGAATCTCTTTCCCACATTCCCTGAGTAATCATCTGGCACATCTCCATTGCAAGAAGGGCAAGGGTAAGCCAACCATTGCTAGAGATGACATCAACCATAGCCTGAAGGAGCCTATGAGCTGAAAGTAGCACCTCTCGCTGGTCTGCTGCCAAATTTCCAACCACATTATGCCTAGAGAAGTGAGCTTGCAGGAGCGCATTTGCCTTCACATGTGGATCTGTGCACTTAGGATTTTCAAAGGAAAATCTTTGATGATGAATAAGCTTCCTGATCAAGT
>NW_021479851.1:0-272 GCF_001605985.2 Dendrobium catenatum | reverse complement strand
TCGCCCTATTTTTGACCTGGCCGATATTTATCATCCTGAAGCAACTCAAGGATTTTGAATGGATAGTCCTGGCCGATCCTGTGATCGTCCAGGACGATATGATCATGTCAATCATCCTTAATTACTCCCTTGATTTCCTGATCAATTAAGGCATAATTTGGTAATTTCGTCCAGGCCGATATGGGGATTGGCCTGGCCGATAATTTAAAAATACAGTATACCTTAATTGTCTAAGGCGGCTACTTCTTTCTGTTTTGAGCTTATCGGCCTGG
>NW_021479850.1:0-306 GCF_001605985.2 Dendrobium catenatum | reverse complement strand
AGAATTTTTTTTCAATCAATGTTGTACAACTTTTTTTTCTTTACAATTTAATTCTATATTGTTAATCAATGTTGTATAACTTTGTAGATCTTATTTTAGGATTTAGGGTTCTATGTTTATAGAGATTTATGTTCATTTATTTTGATGTACTAACAAATTTCATAGGGTTTAGGGTTAAGTTAAGAATTTTTTATATTAAAAGATAGATTTTGATATTCATGATTTTGTTTCGTTAAGGCATTTAGTTTGGTTGTAAGTTTACTAAAATCAGCATTCAAATAAAGAGTGAAAGAGAGAGAGAGAGAG
>NW_021479849.1:0-5822 GCF_001605985.2 Dendrobium catenatum | reverse complement strand
TTCACATTACTTAGAGTTAGGTGGGCACCCCGAGATGAGCAGGGCAGTAGCTCCAGGTGTGATCCCGATGTGTGCGTTAACCTTAAAGATACGATAGCCGACAATGAGTATATACGTGAAAAGATTGTGAGTAGCTCCAGTAGGAGGTAGACCGGAATTAGACGGCAGTCGCCATTAGAAGATGCGCCTCTTGGGCCCATAAAAAACGACGACCTTTAAGTTCAACTCACCGGTTAGGAGGGTAGAGTTTAGCAAGTGACTTATGTTAAGAATAAGGGTAGAGGCTGATCCCCTACAAAAGAACGCACGTGGTTTAGTGAGAAATATTAGGAATGAAACCCGTTTCTTATTAGATTTAAACGAGAATGTTGACCTTTAATAGACACAATGGAGAAAAAAGATTCATAGCCGACCCACAGTAGTGGATATTAGTCGTAGTCCGATGTGAAATTGCTAAAGAAATTCTAATAGATAAGCATGAAAATTTGTAAGCACTACAATGATATTTAAATTCATTTAAATTAGATATTTTTAAAAAACCAATTGGCTCTGAGCTTGTAACTGTCTAGTCGTAAGACTAACAGTCGCTCGAGTTTACTCGTTAGCTCATTACTTAGCTCAGAGTAAGTCATTTAACCCTGAGGTCTGGCCAGCTCGAGCCTGTATCCTGACGCTACGGTTGAAGCATCAACTTACCGGAACTATTGTTAAGTAGGCAAGGATCAGTTTTTTCTATATTGTACCATAAAGCTCTTGTATATATATATTAAAAACAGTAAATGAATTGGTTGTGTAGATATTCTATGCTTTCCACCACTTCGATGAGAGTTCTAACACTCAGAGTTAGAGTGTGAGAAATTGAGAGGGTACATACTGATAAAGATCAGATAAAAAAACAATGCAGTGAATTCAGATCCAGTCATAGTTTACACATAAAAAGATGTATAAAACTGTTTTTCAATGGCACAAAATGCAACTGTCTTCATTTTTGGCTAAACTAATTTGAAAGAAAAAAATAGCATATTTATCAGTTCTTGTACCTTTTTATCAATATTGCCGAAAATTTATTGGTAAATCTAAATTTCTCTCGTTTGATTCGTTCAACTGACTTAATATGCTCTAAGACTCTGACAGGCACAATGGGAATGACTATAACTAATTTTAGAGTGTCTACAAGAGTTAGTGCTTACTCGTATATTTTAGTTAGAATTGGATTTGTCAGAACAATTACGTCTTATATTTTAGATTAAAACAGATTGTGAAGTCTCAAACAAGAATAGATTTCTCCTACAGCCCATAGTCCCCACAAAGAACATTAAGGTACAAAGAATCTTCAACACAACTGTCATATACCAAATGTTACCTGGAGATCATACATCTAAACACCAGGATCTTCGAAGCTGCGCCTCAGACACCCAAGTCGACTTGACCCGACATCTTGACCTGTACTGAGAAGCAGAGAGACAACCAGAGAGAAAGAGATCGAAGAGAGGATAAGGACGTGAGGTGAGAGGAGCGTTCGTTATATTACGGGCAGATCCAAAAGTGAGAGGGTGAATTGCGCGCGTGAAACCAGCAAGAGTCGGAGGCGATGAGTAAGGCACAAGTGGGCGTCCCGATACCAAGGTCGACTTTGTAAATGCAAGCATGGGTGCGCAAGCTGCCAGCTGAAGTCGGGGGCTATAGGGACATAGAAGAGGGCTACCCTAGGATCGAGTTAGTAGTGTGATGCACAATCAAGTTCATGGAATCCCAGGCAGAGGCCACTAGGAGGAACGATGGTAATTTGTGGGAGGCGCGAGGCTTAATGTGGGAATCATTTCGAGTTAGTGTGGTTACACAGATACCAGAACTCACCCAATTTTTCATATTGGTCGAAAATTATAGCTTAAACCCGACCATGTTAAACAAGTTCGGATTCAGAACCAAATTTTTTGAATCATATCAAAAATTGACACTCCATCTTCATATCTCTCACATTGAGTCTATAATATTTCATAAAATCTCAACTCTTATTCGTTCAGTGCTATGAGCAATCCATAAAAATTAAATTTTTTTCGTTTCATTCACCAATTCAATTGATAAATAAATACCTTTAATAAAATAACTAGTGATATAAAGATCTACCCTGATTGCCATAAAATTTAAAAAAAAAAAAAATTGATCTACCAAAATCTATTAACAATTTTGAAATTGGCCAATTTTTCCTTAACCTGTAAGATCTATTGCTTCCTTTACTCCAAACAACTTAAAATCCATTTAATTCTTTTCCCCACTATGTCAAAAATTATTTTAAAAATCATCACCGATATTTGCCCTACTTATTTCATTTTCTCAATAATCTCAAAGCAGCCATAAATATTTTCTAATGCACAAAGGATTCTATGCAACTTCCTCAAAATAAGGAGTCAAATAAGTGAACTCCTATTTCATCCACACAATGAATATCGTGATACCAAAATGGCTTGTTTATTGGAACACAGAATGAATAGCTCGGGTAAGAATTTAAGTTTTTCAGCCTTTTTATGAAGGCCTTGGTTCTCATCCTCGTGGAATAGTTCCTTTGATTATTATATTTAGCTTAGTTACGGATTTACAAGCCCCCGACAAGTTGACAGCGAAAGAATGTTTTTTTGAGATAGAAAGCGTAGCCAACCCATCAAAATTGCAAAAGAAATCATTTCGAAGGGAGGATCAGTAGCCTATACAACCTCAAATCAACACACTAAGGCATTCAAATACAATTACAGAGTTTAAATGTCAAGAGTTAATACGAATGATACAGAGATCCGAAGATCGTTAATGGAAAGTTTCGACGCACCGTTGAACCAGTTCATCATAAAACAACATGCCAGAAAGCTTCACCATTAGCTCACAGATTTTGACATATCACTCTATTCTACTATTCTTTATAGCGATATTTTGAATCATTGCTGGAGATTACGTTACCCAACTTAGTACTCCTTACTATCGTTTCAACAATTCTATGGTGCATTTCGAAAAGAAGAAGATGTGTAAAAAACAATCGGTTTAGTAAACCTTTGAGATGGATACAAGACATAGATACATTGTGATTCTCTCATTAATACGCCATAGAAGAAAGAGTACCTGTTGCATCCTGATACCGCACTTTATGCCTGCAGAACGGATCTACGTCTATTTCCAGCTCAAACTTCTTGCATTAATCTAAATCGATCTGTCTTGCAGATTGTAATTCACTGGATACATAGAAGAAATATAGATATGATTATTGGTTAATCTTATGGCATACTCTTCAGGTTGTTGATAGCATCTTTAGGAGTGTGATACCTTAGCCCGTTCAGATGCTTTGACTAAAATATATGTATTAAGAGAGCTTGGTAAAGACCTACGTACGTACGATGGTGCTTTTTAATTTCTGATAGAAGTGTATGAAGGGGAGATAATCCTGAATGCTTCTTCCTTTGCATTAGAAAATTATATTTTTATTAAGTATCTTGGGAGAGTATCTTAGATATCCTACAATCTAGAAATGTACCTTCGACTCTCTTAATCTGTGCTAACTATCTATAGTAAATATAATATATACCTGCCTTAATACATGAAAACTCAAATCTAAGACTAAATGTATTGGCTCTAACAGCCACCAATATGTGGACATAGATTCGAGCAAGCTCAGCTAAAAGTGGTTTATCATGACAATAACTGTGATGAGGATCCTTTATGATATTACCTACATACACCTTTGTTAAATAACGTAGAGCTAATACTCCTTGCAGTTGGTTCCGCAAGAGACAAATCTCTTCACTATGAAAACGAAGTTTGGCAGTGTATAAATCTCTATAACAGGAACCCCGACCGATTTTTTCATCCTCGTATTAAGTCGATGTTTGGACAATTCGAAGTGTCCTGAATCTAGTATAATCTGATGAATAGTCCGTAATCAAGTAAGAGGTGACCAGGTCTTAATAATCATCCATTGATTGGGATGTTGTTAAATGAGAAATTTAGGAACATTGCTGTTTATAAATTTCTAGCCTTGCATTTTTGATGTCTAAGCGAAAGTGAAATATCGAAGATTCAGTGAAAGAGAAGTAGGCTAAATCAGGAATAAAAGTATGTGCTTTAGTAAATTGGCATGTCTGCTTCTCTAGCTATTATATGCTCAGAAAAAAGGAGCTCTTGAGGAATATGAATCTGATCAAGTACAAAACCTTCTCGATATCTTCCTATGTATTTTTAGTATCTGGTCGGTTTGATATTTCCCGAAAATTAGTTGTACTCTATGTTATATACAATAAACTATCAAGTGTAAGAGATCTAAATCATTGAAGGAGACCTTAACGCTGAAGCAAAAACAATATCTAAATTATCGATCATAGTAAGCAACTAACTATTAAGAAATTAAAAATAGTACCACTTATGATAATCACTAATAATTAAAATTCTATAGTTGATTTACCATATAAATAATCAACCGAAGAGATTTCCTACTGCAGAACAATTGCCACCTAAGAACTCATTGGACAGTGATTTCGCTTGTGATAACAGGGCAAATACAGGACAAAAGACATAATCAAAAGAAGCATAAAATAGGGGAAGGGAAGGACAACCAAGTGAAGTTTGTTCAGAAGAATCAGAAAAAATGTTATGCAAGCGATAGATATGTCAAAACTCAGAAGAAAGTAGAATATTTAAAACAGTGCCATGTTTCTGGTAAAGCAGTACAACCTTCTTCGAAGGCTGCTTCGGTTTCACGGGCAGGTGCATCCGTTGTTCCTTTAGCTTTTTCTATGCAATATTGTTTTTTCTCCACTGAACTTGAGATAGGGTTTGAGGGTAACCGGGTAACTGTATTTAGTGTTTCTCAAAGGTCACTGAAGGCGGATTTTGGGATTTTTGGGCAATAAATGCCCGCCCAGCTAAGTGCCGTTTGGGAAAAAGTGTATGAAGATATTTAGGGTTTAGGTCTATTAAATTAATTTATTTTATTTTAAAATTTACACATATAATATTTAAAATTTTAAAATTTATATATTTAGCTTTTAAGTTTATAACAATTCTAACTCCATACCTCAACCTTGTTTGAGTCCATCAACCTAGTGTGTCATCGCCCTTCCACCATTGGCGTGCTCGCGAACTACCCCTTGTCGTTCATGGTGCTGCCCTTAGCATGACCTTGTTTTGTCAATAGACTTACTATCACAGCACCATCCTAGTTGAGCGGTTGAGCCTTGACCAACACCACCACTTGACCTTCTACCTGCACTCAAGCGAGTTCCACTATCTGGTAAGAACTAGAGAGGTTAATTTTGGGTTACCGGTCAGGTTCGGGTCGAACCCGAATCTGAACTGGCATTATTCGGGACAACCTGAACACGTCCTATTTTCGCAAACGGTTCAGTTTTCCGGACCTGAACCCAACTCGCTTCGGGTCCGAGTCAACTCGACCCGATCCTAAGACCTGGGAAGGACAAAAAAACTACTAGTTTTTTGGTCCAAAATGGGTCAATCTCCACTTTTCGGGTCGCAAACGGGTCAATCTCGGGTTGCCGGGTCAAAAACAGGTTTTCTGGAAAAAAATGGTTCAAATTCGGGCAACGTGTCAACCCCGACCCAATTTTTGAAATGGGTCGAATTGTTGAACCCAAACCTTACCCATTTCGAGTCCGGGTCAACCCAAACCCGAAATTTTTTGGGTCTGGTTTGGATCAGATTTTCAGGTTGGATCCAATATTGACACCCCTAGTGAGAACACTTGAGGAAGTGTTTCATCAAGACATTTAACAAAGTGATATATATCTATATCTATACCACTATATAAAAGTGGCTTGGGATTCCAC
>NW_021479848.1:0-426 GCF_001605985.2 Dendrobium catenatum | reverse complement strand
TCACCTAAACCCCTGTATGGTCAAAACTACTCCTCTAAAGATCCCCTAGCCCATCTCCATCTTCCCTGTACCCATCATCACTCCATAACATCCTGTATCTACAAATTTCAGACCCAATTGGTTTACAACATGGTTAGAAATGAAATTGTGGGTAGCCCCACTCTCAATCAACACCACCACCATCATGTCTGTTATTTCCCCTTTCACTTTCATGGTATTATTATATGCTAATCCTACCACTGAGTTCAGGAATACCTCCACCACATCCAGATGCAGCTTGTCATCTATCTCTCTCTACCTCACTCTCACCTCCCTCCTCAGCTTCCTCATCACCACAGACAGTGAGAACCTGAAGAGTTCGGTCCCTATAGTTGTGCCCTAGAGTAAACTTCTCATAACATCTGAAACATAGTCCCTCGGGCTCGG
>NW_021479847.1:0-389 GCF_001605985.2 Dendrobium catenatum | reverse complement strand
CTTAGAAAGCATAAGCCTCAAAACATGCACTATCTATGTTCAAAGATATCAAGAATGTAAAGCTAAGTTTGAAAATTTGTAAAGGCTGTAAAGATTGAGGCTGTTGTGCTGTAATTGGGGGACAATATCTTATTTCTTACAAAATCTGAAGATTGTATGCAATTCTTAGATTTCGTTTGAGACGGTTTTTTTATTGCTTCTTAAAAAAACTTTTTAGTTTAAAAAATAAAATTTTTATACTAGAAATCTGCTTATACTAGAAAGCTGCTTAAAACAACTTTCTAGTTTAAAAATTAAAATTTTTATACTAAAAAAATGCTTTAAGAGACAGAAAGAAAATCGTCCCAAACGAAACCTTAATTTAGAAAGCTTAATGCTCTATACGAGGG
>NW_021479846.1:0-435 GCF_001605985.2 Dendrobium catenatum | reverse complement strand
TTTTTACCCATTTTAACGGCTCAAAGCTGTTATTAACCGGTACATTCGCCTCTAACTGTGGTGATGATTCTTGAAGGGTCTCAGGCACCCAGCCATTAGCTCGTAAGCGAGCATTAGCCTTTCTTCTGGTTTTCCTGGAAAGTTTAGTACTTACATCAGGAACTTCAGCATTGTATTCTTCAGGCACTTCATCCTTGATTATATTCTTACTGGCTATATTCACGCCAACAGATTGCATCTTGGGCTCAGGGATCTCCTTTTGAATCGCTGGAGAAACAACAGGTGCCACAGAAAGTCTTGAAAATACAGAGGCCCTCTTGGGAGCCTTCTCATCAACAGCTTCAGTAGTAGACTTCTTATCGACACCTTCGACAGTAGGCATGCTAACAGGATTCTCGAGAAAGAACTGTTCGAACTGCATGACTTCGAAAATAG
>NW_021479845.1:0-224 GCF_001605985.2 Dendrobium catenatum | reverse complement strand
AAATTTAATACGTCTACTTTCATAACCGGGTCATCAGAAGACCACTGTTTTATGTGACCAAACGATCTAAGACAACTCTCTCTAATCTTATCTTTCACTCGAGCTACTCCAGTCTGCCGGGGGTCCAAGGGGGCACTGCCCCCTTGCTGGGTTCGACCTGCCCGGTCAGGTCACGGGGTCAAGGGGAAGCGCCCCCGGAACAAAATTATATTATAAGAGTAATT
>NW_021479844.1:0-246 GCF_001605985.2 Dendrobium catenatum | reverse complement strand
GATTCGGGGGAGAGAGGTTGTGGTTCTGATTGACAGTAGGGCAACCCACAATTTCATATCCACCCAGGTGGCGGAGGAGCTAGGGATGGAGCCTACTGAGACAGGAAGCTACGGGGTAATGATGGGGACAGGGAAGATTGAGTCCAGCACCGGGATCTGCAAAGGGGTGGAGATGAAGCTACAGGAGATCAGAGTGATAGAGGATTTTCCGCCCCTGAAGTTGGGTAGCACAGATGTCATTTTGGG
>NW_021479843.1:0-240 GCF_001605985.2 Dendrobium catenatum | reverse complement strand
TTTGTCTTTGCCCTCGCCATGGGGTAATCCACCTGCAACTTTGATTGCGAACAATAAAGGCTTCATTAGCGATGTTGGTAATGATTCTAAACCTAAATCTCACTCTTTTTGCGATGTTCTCGCTGGTGGTGTTTCGTCAAAAGATTTTGATATTGGTTTTACTAAATCCACAATTAAAGGTTATCTGACTTTACTGTTTCTGAGGATGATATCATGCAATTTGTATCTGCTTATCAGTAT
>NW_021479842.1:0-307 GCF_001605985.2 Dendrobium catenatum | reverse complement strand
CTTCCTAGGAGAGGAAGGAGATTTGCGCAATACCCACCAACCTAGATAAGTCGGGTTCGTGGTTTCTTTCGTTTATCGTGTTTTCTCCTCGTCCTTTGTTTCTATCTCCTCCTCCCCATCCTCACTTAGTCGCCAGATTCTAGCCCAAAAAAATCCCCTTACCTTCCCCCTCACCCCACGGCAAAAATCCCATCCCGAACCCCATTGCCACCGGCTACCACCACCTAGCCGTCGTTCCCCCTCTCCACTCCCCCTCCCCTATTGAGTTTCATTGCCTAATTTGGATGAACCTATTTTGGGACAGATT
>NW_021479841.1:0-220 GCF_001605985.2 Dendrobium catenatum | reverse complement strand
AAGCCTTTACATAATCACTTCCACCTTCCCCGGTGCGGCGAAGTAGCCGAGCCCTTTGACACGAAAGAGATCTTTGTCTTCCTAAAACTTCCCTTAAGATGAACCTTGAATCCGATGGTACTAAGGTGCAAACTTCCCGGAGAAACCATGTGGACTCTCTTTATACTCCCTTGAAACCCCCTTCAAGGATCTTCTCCCTCTCTCAAACTCCACCCTTTCC
>NW_021479840.1:0-251 GCF_001605985.2 Dendrobium catenatum | reverse complement strand
GTTATGACCCGGGGCCCTCTGAACCGAGCGGTTTTGCAGCCAAATGGCACCACAGATAGCGGTTATGGCCAGAGCCAATATGCTCCTTAGTGGCATCAAATCATTGAGATATGAATCAATAGGATATGATCAACAGGGCATGAAGCCCTCTGTCAACTAAGGTGGATTCAAATTTGTCCCCTTAGGCAAACATCTAACCCAGGTCTACAAGGTCCCCTCGGACGAAGCAACCCATGGCTGCCGACAAGGAT
>NW_021479839.1:0-397 GCF_001605985.2 Dendrobium catenatum | reverse complement strand
TAATCGGTAAATATCTGTAATAAGCAATAACTATTAATCACAAGGACCTCCAAAGACAGATTCTACAATGTACCGAAGACCTCGACCGTTGACTATTTTTTCGGTCGTGGGGGTGGGGTTTTGAAACAGTAAGTGCCCTCCCTACCTCCATTTACAGGAATGCCGGAAGGCTGCCAAAATTTGGATAAAATCAAAGGACCCCTTAATAATTAATTAAAAATGAAAATTCATAAATTTTAATCAATTTAAAATAAAAAAAAATTGATTCAACTTGATTTAAAATTGACTTGATATGTGATACATTCAACTTGAGCTTTTCATCATGGTTTTACACTCAATGAGATGACAAAATTATTTGAGCTACATTAAATCATAAATGTTATTAATTACACAAGCA
>NW_021479838.1:0-211 GCF_001605985.2 Dendrobium catenatum | reverse complement strand
ATAATATATAAATTCTTATATTTATTTATAAAATATTCCAGTGTTTAAATGATATTAAATTAAGATAATATAAAATTTTAAATATTAGAGAAAATAAATGCTTTTATGATGATTTGCAGTTCAATGATTGTACTAAAATGACTTCATGTAGATGTTTCTAATAATCATCATTCAGCTCATCTGACTCTTCTCTTTCCTATTAACTCTATTA
>NW_021479837.1:0-340 GCF_001605985.2 Dendrobium catenatum | reverse complement strand
CTGGCTCGGGCCATAAGACCTCAACTTCTGGGATTTGCATCCCACTTTCTAATAAAATTGACCACACAAACTAAAAAATTTCTTTCAATCAAATATAAGCCTAACACTTAGGATAGATTGAGGTGTTTCTGAAGTAATTCAGAATCTCAAAACACCCCCTACTTTTCTTCCTTTGATTCTGAAAATAAGTGTTCAACCTTGATCCAATCCCGATTAAAAATTCTAACCTTTTTTTCTTCCTTTGATATCGATCTTTGAAAATCTAAATAAAATTTCTGCCGCTATTTTAATCGAGAGTTTTCGTAGGAAATTCTTATTTTCTACGATGTAATTAACTACG
>NW_021479836.1:0-409 GCF_001605985.2 Dendrobium catenatum | reverse complement strand
TCAAATCACACTTGGTGGATAGATACAGGTGCAACTATTCACATAAGTGTGACTATGCAGGGTTATCTAAGGAGCAGAGTGCCAACTGATGCTGAAAGATTCATCTATGTTGGAAATGGCAATAAAGCTCCTGTTAAAGCTGTAGGCTTATATAGAATGTACTTAGAATCTAGTTGAACTTTAGATTTGTGTGAGACTTTTTATGTACCGTCATTTAGACGGAATCTGATTTCTATTTCATGTTTGGACAAATCTGGTTACTCTTGTTCATTTGAAAATGGAAAATTTAGTCTCTTTCAGTATTCTAAAGTTATTGGTACATGTTCTTTGATTGATAATCTGTATAAATTAGATATTTCTATCTCACAGATGAATGAAACTTTGCATATAAATAATTTTGGTACAAAGA
>NW_021479835.1:0-204 GCF_001605985.2 Dendrobium catenatum | reverse complement strand
ATCCAGAGGATCATCCAGGACTATAAAATATCGTCCAGGATGATCTAGGTCAATTTTTCCAAAAAATTCCTGGCATTAAAGGAAAGAAATACATGGTCAAATCATCCTGGACGATCTCCAGATCGTCTCGGCCAATTAGATATCGTCCAACTTCATTTCAGGGTGATATTCAGGATGATTTTCCTCATATTTGAACTAATCAGC
>NW_021479834.1:0-435 GCF_001605985.2 Dendrobium catenatum | reverse complement strand
AAATTCAACAACCCTCCCAACCATATCTGCCACCTGTCAGTCCATAGCTAACAAAAATTATTATTCATGTCAAAGTCTTTAAAATTATGTAACAAGGCAAAAGATAAATATTTTTTTTTTAAATTAGCAGTTTGAGCAGTTGTAAATTAATGTATAATTTTGTATGAATAGTTAATAAAAGAGATGATTTTCTGCGTAAAGTATGCGTATTAGTTGTGTTTAGTAACATATTTCTCATCAATTCAATGTAAATAACATAATAACATAAATTTATATACTTAATTAAATCATTTTATAGCAAGTTATTAATATGGATTATTGCGTATGCTATGCGTAATTTATGAGCATGATCTGCGTGTTCTTTGCATATTTTTTAAAAAATATTAAAAAATCATTACATTTTTTTTAAACTTTAAATAATAAAGAATGTCTAAT
>NW_021479833.1:0-336 GCF_001605985.2 Dendrobium catenatum | reverse complement strand
ACCAACCTAGGATTTCCTAACTTGCTCTGATACCAAATTGATGCAATCAAAAATTTGGGCGAGGGACCCAATTTTTTTATCACAAAAAAAAACATACACTTACTAAGATAATAAAATTTCAAATAACTCATAAAAATTAGACTAATTAGACAAATAAACTAAAACACCATTTTCATATTATAAAAGGACTTACAAACAACTTGAACACTTACTTGATGACACTTACAACTTTGAAACTTACAAATGACTCAAATAAGACACCCTATAGTTGCTTCACATAGAGAAGAAGGATACTGATAGAGTGGCACTTGCGGATAGAAGAAAGAGATTAGAAGT
>NW_021479832.1:0-461 GCF_001605985.2 Dendrobium catenatum | reverse complement strand
AGAATTTGCAGAAAAGTAAAGTGGCCGGGCACCACTGCCAAAAAACCCGGATTCTAATCCTAAGAATGATGCAAGTGATTTTTGAACTAGGATATATTGTTCCTTGAATCTTTATTTCTTTTTCTTCTTTCTTCAATCTTCTCGTTCTGTCTTTTCTTCTTCTACGAGCTTCTCAGGTCCGCCGGGTTCTGGATATCTAAATGAAAAGAAACTCATCCCTAATAGGGGTATGTCCTAGGTCAATTATTGACTGTGAGGTTTTGATATGTCCTAGGTCAATTATTGTGAGGTTTTGATATGTCCTAGGTCAATTAGTGTGTGTGATAAACTGTAAGGTTTTGATATGTCCTAGGTCAATTATTGACTAAAGTTTTCTAATTCATTAAATTTTAATTAAAAAAAATTCACTAATCCTAAAGTGAGATGTCACTAAGTTTTCTATGTTATATATTTCTATCCTA
>NW_021479831.1:0-232 GCF_001605985.2 Dendrobium catenatum | reverse complement strand
GGCTTTACAATTTTGGTTGAGAGGAGAGAAAGAGGAATAGCTTATTTTATAGTATTTGCTACCGACCTAAAAATAACTAAACTAAAAATAGCAAGTGGACATGCTGATATATTGGAAAATTTTTATTTTTGACCCTCGAAAAGCATATAAATTTGGACTAAATATTTCTTTTAATTTTTTTTATTAAAACAGATTTTAAATATATTAATTTTATTTTAAGACAAATAATATA
>NW_021479830.1:0-248 GCF_001605985.2 Dendrobium catenatum | reverse complement strand
CCACAAAAATTAAAGTGCGAAAAGTAAATATGAAAAACAATCAGAAAGAACACACCATATTTATAGTAGTTCAGTAAAACCTTGACCTGCATCCACTCCCCGAGGCACCCTCCTAGTATTACACTAAACTTTTAGTGACTCTCCTTTATCCCCCACAGTTAGGTGGAGAAGCCCATATAAAATCACTTCTGTTAAGATAGTTGCTATTTCTATGCTTTACATTTTTGCAACTTATGTAGTTTTGATGA
>NW_021479829.1:0-415 GCF_001605985.2 Dendrobium catenatum | reverse complement strand
GTGTAGTTCCAGTTTGTTTGAGAGGTTAACAGAGGACCTATTTATAGAGAAAATTTTTTCTGACAGCCAAAGAGTGATACTCTTCCGATTGAGTGAGCCGACCGTTAAACCATTATCTAATTAAGTTTTTTTAACTTCCGCTTTACCTTCAAATTTTAGCCGAGTTGAAAATGATTAAAATGGAGCTATTTTTTGAGTTAAACGTGCTGATTCTTAAAGTTGTCTGCATATACTTATATTTATAGTATATATGTCTATAGAGTTTATATACATATTGGTTGGTAAACTCACCTGCGTCGATAACAACAAAAGAGAAGAAGAAGAATAGATTATAAGTGATAACAAACGGACATTAAAGTCAGCTTGAATGACATAATACGGAGCTCTGCTAGGGTTAGGGTTTTCTGGCGATTGG
>NW_021479828.1:0-319 GCF_001605985.2 Dendrobium catenatum | reverse complement strand
TATCTTGTCATTAAAAAGAACAAAATTAATGCCAAAATGTTGTGAATCTATATTGAGATTCTCCACACATATATTACATATCAATATCTTCAAATTTCTTTATTTATTCCTTAAAATTAATATTGTGAATATCTTCAAACTTTTTACTATTTTATGCCACAACAAAAACCTATAAATTTTATAGAAAGATATATTCCCAATTTAAGAATTTTTTTAAATAATTAAAAAACCATTTCATATCATTAATATCTTATTCATATTTCATTATTTTATTCTTTAAATTTTACTACTTTATGACACAACAAAAAAAAAACTTATA
>NW_021479827.1:0-336 GCF_001605985.2 Dendrobium catenatum | reverse complement strand
AACCAGTTATCCTGCCAGAAAGAAATATCCCCTTTGCACAAACCCCATTGAACAAATTGCTCAGCTTCCCAACTGATCTTACACAATCTTTTCCAAACCAAAGAATCAGAAGTTTTGTAACTGCAATAAAGAGGATGAACATCCTTACAATATTTAATATGCATAAAATTAGACCAAAGATTGTTATTAGTTCTAAAAGCAAACCAAAGCTTATGGGAGAAAGCATAGACCATATCCAACAGACTCTTACAACCCAAGCCACCTTCATTAAACGGCCCACACATTTTAGACCACGAAGACCAATAAATACAAGAGTGATCATTGTTGGCACCCCAG
>NW_021479826.1:0-208 GCF_001605985.2 Dendrobium catenatum | reverse complement strand
ACTCTTCTGCACATTTTAATATAGCTGAGGAAGAAAATATATGAATTATATAGGACTTATTTTATGATGCTGTTGGGACATAATTTGAATAATATATAGAAGAGACAACTAATAAGGAGGAAAAAAACTTCTATGATTTACTACATGTGTTGCAATTAAGGATCTCTAATTTGTGATTTTGATGATGACAAATAATATTGACTAAATT
>NW_021479825.1:0-344 GCF_001605985.2 Dendrobium catenatum | reverse complement strand
TAAATCCTTTAATCTTGTTAACTGGATTTATATAGGATTTGAACAGGATTTATGCAATATTTGAGTAGGATTTAAGTAGGATTATGGAACCGTTAAATCTCACAGCGAGCAAAATCCTCTGTTTCCCTCTTTTTGCCTTAAATTCAGGGTTTATTAAACCCTCTAATTCGGCGTTATGGGATTTGGCCGAAGAAATGTGTGAGAGGGAGAAAGATAGCTACCTTCGCAACGAGCAAGCTCCAATTGTCGTTATTACTTCCAATTGAACAGACGGACGGTGAGAAGACCTCAAGTGGTCGGAAGGTCGGTTTGATTTGCTGCTGCTTCAACGATTGGACGTAGGT
>NW_021479824.1:0-908 GCF_001605985.2 Dendrobium catenatum | reverse complement strand
TGAGTTGGTTCCTCTTTTTAAGAACAAAGGTGATGCACAAGAGTGAATTATAGAGGAATTTGGTAAATGTATCATATATTAAAACTATGGGAGAGAATTATTAAGCATAGGTTATGACATGATACTAATGTTTCTTAAAATCAATTTGGATTCATAACGAGTAGCTCTACTATGAAAATTATACATTTATTGAGAGGTTTGATGGATAAGTATAGAGAAAATAAGGAGGATCTACATATGATATTTATTGATTTAGAAAAAACATATGATAAATTTTTAAGAAAAGTGTTCTAGAAAGTTCTATAAAAGAAATGGGTTAATAATGTTTATATTCAAGTCATTAAAGATATGTATGCAGGAGCTGTTGTGTTCAAACACAAGATTATTTGACCACGTATTTTTCTATTTTAGTTGGATTACATCAAGGATCAACTTTAAGCTCATATCTTTTCCTTTAGTAATGGATGTTCTTCCTAGACGTTTGCAAGAGGAGGTTCCGTGTTGAGTGTTGTTTACTGATGATATTCTTCTTGGTGATAAGACTAGAGAGGGACATGAAGGAAAAACTTGAATTATGGAGATCAACCTTCAAGTCTAAAGATTTTTCATTTGAGTAAGAACTAAAATCTAATATATGGAGTGTAATTTTAATAGTAATAGATCTAGTGGGGGATTGTGACTTTGGGCGATCAAGTCATTAATAAGAGTATACGTTTTAGATATCTAGGATGTATTGTTCAAAGTGACGGTGAAATAGATAGGGATATAATTAGTAGAATTAAAGTTGGATGGTTGAAGTGGAGGAATACATCAGGGTATGTTACGTGAGAGAAAAGTACACCTCAAATTTAAGGAAAATTTCTATAAGATGATGGTGAGACCTGCAATGCTTTATGGCACAGAATGTT
>NW_021479823.1:0-262 GCF_001605985.2 Dendrobium catenatum | reverse complement strand
CACATGCAATTAGGGGTGTCAATATTTGACCCGACCCGAATCCGACCTGAAAATTTCGGGTTCGGGTCAACCCGAATCCGAACCAGGTCGGGTTTGGGTTCGGGATTTCGACCCGTTTATAAGGGTTGGGTTCGGGTTGACCTGAAAACCCGAAATCAACTCGGTTTGACCTGTTTTTAATTAATTTAGGAGGGTTTTAATAGATTTTTATGAAATAAGTAAATGATATTTCAAAAAATTATAAATATTATTGCTCAAATTA
>NW_021479822.1:0-267 GCF_001605985.2 Dendrobium catenatum | reverse complement strand
TAGATTTTTGTGTCACATGAAAATTTAATTTCAATTAGCTAAATTTTTTGGCAAAACTTACTTTTAATTTTCACGCATATATTTGAATTTTATCACACATGCTCCAAAAAACCTTAACTCATTTTATCTATCACTGGAATTATTTTCTATAAAATTGTAAATTTATTTTAAAAAAAGTTTAAAATAAATTTATAATTCAATAATTAATTAAATCACTAAATACATCATTAATTTTTATAACCAAGATTAGCTCTTGGTTTTTATCAC
>NW_021479821.1:0-320 GCF_001605985.2 Dendrobium catenatum | reverse complement strand
TGTAGAGCTTTGATTGAGGCATTGATTTTGAGTTTTACAGATTTCTTTATTGATTGAATAGATGATATAGATTTGATGAATTGGATTAGACGACACGGTTGATTGACCTGATAGTATAGATAGTATAGATTGATAGACACTACTACGTTAATTGGATATTGACTAGGAGCACCTATTGATTTGATTGCTGAGATGTATTGATTTATCGATGATTTCCGTACTGCATTGACTACTGATTTGATTTCCACTGTGAAGACTTGATTTTATTGACTGAATTTTCGCATTGCATAGACTCATTGACCATTGATTGACTTGATTTT
>NW_021479820.1:0-209 GCF_001605985.2 Dendrobium catenatum | reverse complement strand
ATACAAAGTCTCAACCAGATCCTAATCCAAAACTTACGGAAATTATTGCCCGCCTGGATTCTAAAGAATTATTCGATATGGCTGAATACAAAGGATACTTACCCCTCGATCCTAAGTCAATTGGGGATAGACCGGTCGAGGAGGTAGTTCAAGAGATAAGGAATATTTTGAAAAATAAAGAGGGAATGGCCTCTTTTGACCCTGAGCTG
>NW_021479819.1:0-1108 GCF_001605985.2 Dendrobium catenatum | reverse complement strand
TGCACTAAAAAAATCAGCTTTTTGAAGGGTTTTACAGAAAATCACCATGAGCCCTATCTCTTCCCAATTGACGGCATCTCAGATTAGGAATTATCTCACCTTTCGAATCTGAATGTTCTTTAGCTCGCACATGATCCACCTCCTCTTCCGAATCTGTCAGTTCAAATGCTCGAGCATTTCGTTGACAATCTCTATCAGCCACGAGCCCACGTCTCGTCGCCGGTAAATGCACTGGGTTGGCTGGACGAGCGGCTTGGCTCCTGTCGAGACGGGCATTGATCATCCGCAGCTCCGCAGCTACCAACGTAACTCCCCAAAGAGATGGTGCATATATGCAGAGAGTTCATCCGTTCTCTTTACGAGACGGGTATGCTCGGCCCACAGGCCGTCCAGACTGCATTCTTCACCGGCGGCCACCCGGTTGCTTCCTTCTGCCATCCTTGCTCTGATACCAGAATGCTGTCGGAGCTCTCCCCAAGTCTCCAGAACACCTACAATAACTAAAAATAGAGGAACAAAAGAGGGTTTGCAAGCAACAATGGAACAGTGGTAAAGCTCAATGTATTTCTTTTCTAACTGTAAAAGCATCGGCCAAGGGAATTAAATCATTCCAGCCATACTCCAAACGGACAAGGCCTGAAAAAGGTACTAGGTAGCTGAACAACTAATTAAAGTAAAAAGGGGAAGTGGAGCTCAATCCCACTAACTAACTAAGCAGTAATTGAAATAATTAATAATAATAAGAGCTAATATTTCAAGTAATAAGTGGACTCATCTGGCAGCTCCTAAGCAGGTATTAGCAGCTCCAAACAGGTATGCACCGCATCACAAACTATGAGATTTGCGTGCAAATTTTATATCAATTTTAATGTATTGTAGTTGTTGGATGTCATTGTGTTATGTTATAGTGATTATATTGCATTACGGTATTTACTTTATAATATTGTTGGATGTTATATCAATCATATTTGAAACTCATTTCAATCAACTTCAAATTATAGGGTGAGCCATATTCGAGTAAGGTTTGAAACTGTTTCAATTGGGTTCAAATGAATCATCTTGTTCGAATAAGGTTCAAACCTATATTGTTTATAGAGGATTTTACATA
>NW_021479818.1:0-394 GCF_001605985.2 Dendrobium catenatum | reverse complement strand
TTAAAAGCTTTTAAATTTTGATCCATGGCTAATTTTTCAAATCATAATATTGCGGAAGAATATTCAATCACCAGACCACATTTATTTGAAAATATTCCTTTTGATTTTTGAAAACTTTGCATGACTACTTTCTTGCAATCGATTGATTTTCGCATGTGGCATATAATTTTTAATGGCTATTCTTCACCGTTACGAGTTTTAGATGGAATTAAAATTGATATTCCTTTTAATCAATGTAGTAAGGAAGAACAAATCAATGCTCAATTGAATGCAAAATCTTTAAATTATTTTTTTTGTGCCTTAAATTCATAAGATTTTATGTTAATCTCCACGTGCACTACTGGTAAGGAAGTTTGGAATAAACTACACATCATATACGAAGGCACTAGTGAAA
>NW_021479817.1:0-1009 GCF_001605985.2 Dendrobium catenatum | reverse complement strand
GGAGGGAAGGTATACGGATTTGTTATAGTGGATGATTATTCAAGATTCACTTGGGTTAGATTTCTATTTCATAAGAGTGAATCATTTGAGGAATTTAGAAATTTTTCGACTTGGATTCAAAGGAAATTAGGGTGTGAAATAATTTCTATACAAAGTGATCATGGAGGAGAATTTGAAAATGAAATATTTAAAAATTTTTGTAAAGAAAAAGGAATTGATCACAATTTTTTTGCACCTAGAACCCCTCAACAAAATGGAGTAGTCGAAAGGAAAAACAAAACATTAATAGAAGCCGCCCGAGCAATGTTGGCAGAATACTCACTTCCTAGATATTTTTGGGCTGAAGCAGTTAGCACTGCATGTTATGTTCTGAATAGGGTGAATGTGAGATCGAATTTAAATAAAACACCCTATGAGTTGCTAAAAGGTAGAACACCTAATTTGTCTCATTTGCATGTTTTTTGTTGCAAGGTGTTCATTCATAATAATGGAAAATCTGCCTTAGGAAAATTTGATCCGAAATCAGATGAAGGAATTTTTGTTGGATATTCAAGTGTTGGAAAATCTTATAGGGTATTCAACAAAAGAACTTTGGTCATTGAAGAAACCACACATGTTGTATTTGATGAATCTGGAAATTTGGAAGAGCCAAATGTTGTTGAAGATGAGATTGAGGAAAACTTCCAAAAAATTGAGAGAATAAATTTGAAAGAAAATGTGAAAGAAAATTTGGAATTAGAAAATCCTTTGCCTAGAGATTTGAGATTTTTTAAAAACCACCCAAAGGAATTGATTTGTAGGTGAACCTAGTGAAGGTGTTAGAACTAGGCGTGGATTAAACAAAGAAGACAATCATTCAGCCTTTATTTCAACTATAGAACCTACTAATATTGATCAAGCACTTTCTAATGAATTTTGGATATTGGCCATACAAGAATAGTTGAATCAATTTGTAAGAAATAAAGTTTGGGATTTAACTACAAGGCCAAAAGATCAAAGTGTTGTTGGA
>NW_021479816.1:0-220 GCF_001605985.2 Dendrobium catenatum | reverse complement strand
TCGGAGGTCAGAGATGTCGTGCTCATGAGTGGGCTCTAGAACATCGTGGCAACATAATTGGTATGGACAAGTGGTCTTCTAGTTCCTCCCCCAACTCTCTCCATGGACTGCACTCTCCTATATGGATTCGCCTACCTCAACTGCCGCTCATTTATTGGGATGCTGACAATATCAACAGGATCGCCAACTTGCTCGGAGACCCTCTATGGATGGATTCGCA
>NW_021479815.1:0-399 GCF_001605985.2 Dendrobium catenatum | reverse complement strand
TATAAAATTTTTATATTTCAAATGTCAATACGAAATATAAATATACAGAAGATCAATTTGAATTAAGAGATTAAAAGATTGTGGAAAGAAATGACTACCACATGTGGCGCTTTGCGCATCTTTTTTAATAGTTGAGGCACATGCCTCTTTTTACTTGTGGGCTTATTTTTTGCCTCTTTTTCAAATTGCGAACCATTGCGCATTCCTTTTGATTTTTATAAATTTGTACATTTTTCAAGAGTAATCTTGATCTTTCTAAAATCAATAATAAAAAATTTCAAATTTTTTTAAGTGCATTAATATTATTGATAAGTGAAATACAAAATAAGAAAACATCACAATTACAATAATAATATTAAATATTATTGTTGTCTAATAAGAGACATGAAATTGACATTC
>NW_021479814.1:0-565 GCF_001605985.2 Dendrobium catenatum | reverse complement strand
GAAAAATTTTATTCATGTATTTAACAATCACCTATTTTCAGATAAATTTGTTGACATGTACTAAATGAAAACATACTATTATCAATGGATGATCGTTGGAAATATATTTCTCATCAAAAGATTTTGTTTGTAGGAAATAAAAATGAGTTGATCAAACTCGTGCAAAAAACTCATTTTCATGATTCGCCTCTCCCTTGCCTCTCCTTTGAGCCTAGAGCACACATTCATACCTCTTCACAACTACCACCTCACAATCCAACATAATAAGACATACAAATAGAGCATGTCTTATCTTGCTAACTTATGACATGCCGACCCAACATCTATGTTTTGAGGGGTTTTCAAATTTCATTTTAATTTTAAATTACACAAACCACAAAGTTTCTAATTAACTTCAGTGAGCATAATAAAACAAACTCTTCTACAAATTTCTTTTCATTCAACATCAAAAATGTATTTGCAACAAAATCTATAGTTCATAGTTTATATATGGTTGTCCACTAAAACAAAGGAAATAAACAAATAGCCATCATTGTACAAAAAAATAAGAAAATAGTCAATAGAC
>NW_021479813.1:0-286 GCF_001605985.2 Dendrobium catenatum | reverse complement strand
TACAATCTAATGAAGATATTAACAATATATTGATTAAGTGGTAAATCTAGGCAAAACCAAAACTCACGGCAGATGATTAGGGCACACCGGTAAAATGCAAATCCAAATCTCACGGTTAGTCTCGGTATAAGACTAAGGCATATAAACCTGCTACCAAACTTAAAAGGAAAACAATAGCAGGATTTGAGCACATCGGCAAAATGCAAAACGAAATCTAAGGGTAAATGATCCGGCCAAAATCCTGCTACAAAACAGCCCCTTAAATGTTGATCATTTTTCTGATTTT
>NW_021479812.1:0-491 GCF_001605985.2 Dendrobium catenatum | reverse complement strand
ACTGTTCGTACAGTACGATTCAACATCGTACAGTACGATCTTCATAAACAGACTTTGTCCTGGTACAAAGATGTACGAACAGTTAAAAAACAATTCATACTGTACGATATAATATCGTACGGTATGATCCACAAAATATTATTCGTATAGGACGATGGTCTGGACAACCAGATGTCATCTCTATTCATTGTATGGTACGATCACTATCGTACTGTACGATGAGACAAAAACCAAGAGATCGTCCAGGACGATATCCGGGATGATCAAACTTCACCTCTGTTAATCGTATGGTACGATACGGTTTGCACAGTACGATGTTCAAAATTTAATTAGGCCTGGATTTCATGCACTAATCACGGGTTAATTTAAGTAAGTATTTAAAATAGATCGTACAGTACAAAACTATTCATACAGTACGAACAGTGCAAAATCACTTACTTAAACTAAACGACATCTAGGGTTTTGGATCTGAACTTATCGTACAGTACGAA
>NW_021479811.1:0-690 GCF_001605985.2 Dendrobium catenatum | reverse complement strand
GAGACATTTGCAAGAGGATGTGCCCTAATGTATGCTAACTTTTTGCTTATGATATTCGTTCGGCGGATTTTGCGACGGTAATTCGACGGAAACGACGATACAACGTATCATTACGATCATGCCGTCGTTTATTTGGACGCCGGAAATTACCGGCGCCGTTTACGACGTCCTATCCGCCGGCGGTTTCCGGCGTACAATATGCGCTGTAAACTAGCCGTAGCTTATTTACGGCGCACATCTACGGCGTTTTATCCGCCGGATATATCCGGCGGATCAATACTACATAAACTTCCGGCGGAGTGGTCGCCGGAATGGCCAATTGGAAAATCGCCGGCAGGCTAGCATTTTTTGCGCCGGTAATGCGCCGGAGAGTGTGCTGGAACATGTTCCGGCGTCTCATAAAATGCCAGAAAGTTTTTTCCGACGCGACCCAAACCGGCGCACGAAAATCCGCCGGAAACCCAGGACTTCCGTCGGATTTTGGGTGTTACCGGCGAATATAATCCGTCGGTAATAGCGGGTTTTCCTGTAGTGCGCAGCGCTGAAGGGTTTTCTCTGTTGAAGTGCTTGTTAACATGGACCCATTATTTAATGAACCGACGTGTCGCTTCGATGGAAAATAGTGGCCTGAAAAGTTATAATTGTAGTGTCGCGGTGCTGCTAACATTTGAACGCTGTGAAGTCCACGTG
>NW_021479810.1:0-984 GCF_001605985.2 Dendrobium catenatum | reverse complement strand
AGTGAACCTCGAGTAGTCATCAAAAATCACAAATCCACAGACTTTCCCTCCTAGACTGACAGTGCTAATGGGTCCAAACAAATCCAGGTGAAGGACTTCTAAAGGTCTATAGGTGCTAATGTCCATAATGGGGTGAAAGGTGGAGTGAACTTTCTTTCCTAGTTGACAGGCATCACAAAGGTGGTCTTTGAAAACTTGAGTTTGGGGACACCTCTAACTAGGTCTTTTTGAGTCAGTTTCCTAAGGGTTTTCATACTTGCATGACAAAGTCTCCGGTGCCACAACCATTACTCATCAATCACTATTTTTAAGCAAAATGAAGTAACACATTCAATGTTATTTAATTCAAGCATGTAGACATTGTTGATCCTCTTTTCCTGCAAAATAGTGGTGTTACTTAAACTTACAAAGCATGAATTTGCAAAGAATTGCACAATGAAGCCTTTGTCACAGAGTTGACTGATGCTGAGAAAGTCGTGCTTTAATCCATCTACAAGTAAAATATTTTCAATCATAAGGTTCTTGGAATTACCAATTATACCTGCACCTACCACCTTCTTGGTAGTGTTGTCTCTAAGAGTAACCTTGCCTCCAGTCCTGGACTCTACTACAACAAATTGATTGGCATCACCAGTCATATGTCGAGAGCATCCACTGTCCAGGTATCACATACTCTGGCCTTTTGTGAGAGCCCTCCTGCAAAATTACAAAATGTTATATTTAGGAACCCAAGCAGGTTTGGGTTCCTTCTTATGAAGAGTAGAATGCAATGCATGAGTGGTATGCTGTGGATCATGCACCATTGGTCTCCATACCCAATGTGTACTATGGTGAACTGTGCAAGTGTGTGAGATTTTTCCTAGCATGCCACATCAAAAACATCTTACTCCAGCAAAAGGATTTTTTAAGTGGTTTGAGTTATAATGCCTCTTCCTAGGTTTTGGCATTTGATCAAAAGTAATTGTCATCCTTGTTTTCTTACAT
>NW_021479809.1:0-269 GCF_001605985.2 Dendrobium catenatum | reverse complement strand
GGCCCCCGCCGACCAGCTTCCCGCAATCCCTGCCGCCAACCAGGTTCCCGCACCCCCAGCGCCGGTCTCGGGTGACTCCGCTCATTGGCAGCGACTGTCTGGCGATCTCACGCCAGGTAGCGCGTCCGACAGCAATGTGAAGCCCGTTTCCTCATGTCCTGAATTCCCTTCTCGCCGGATTTATCAATACAGCCGGCAATACCACTCCGGCACCGCCTCCAGTCCGCTTGAAACTGATCTCGTTTTCGAGCTTTCATCATTAGTTCCTT
>NW_021479808.1:0-210 GCF_001605985.2 Dendrobium catenatum | reverse complement strand
TACCAATAGTGACTCTCCTTTTGCACCCAAAGCAAGGTGGAGAAGCTTTTACAACACACTCTTTTCACCACTCACCGGTGAGGCAGAGAACCGTCCATCCTTTTACATAATTCTCAGTGTTGGCAGAGAACCATCCGTCCTTTCACACTATCCCCAGTGTTGGTAGAGAACCATCCGTCCTTTCACACTATCCCCAGTGTTGGCAGAGAA
>NW_021479807.1:0-637 GCF_001605985.2 Dendrobium catenatum | reverse complement strand
GTAGGGGGCTTTATCTCCCTATGATGTAATTAACTACGAGGGCTTACGCTCGTAGGAGATTTAGAACCACACACACCTGATTTTAAAAAATTGATTTCTCAAAACTCAATTGGATTTCTTTGGGAAAACTTAAAATACTAGTGATCATTATTATCATATTCAAAGAATTGTCATCGAATGATATTTTCTCCCTTGATAAGGCTTTGGATGTGAACCTAACGATCACACTTCTTGAATATTATAGCTGAATATTCAGTTGAACCTTATTTTGACCCTTCGGGGCCATATGAAGTTCTCTTTAGCATCCGGTCATAATATTCAAAATGAAATTCATAATTCTAAATCTGAACGCCGTTATAAAATTTTATTTTCATCTTTTGAGGTGATATATTCTTTCTAACGGGATGATTCGATTTTAGAATTAGAATTTATCTTTGACTCCCAAAGAAAACCAATATTTTCAAAACAAAACATGTTTTCAAAATTCCACCAACAGTCGGCTCACAAGTCGGCTTGACTTATTAACGTCCTAGTTATCGCTCATCTTTGGTGACCATTAGTCATCACCACCATTGCCGGTCCCCTATCAATGCCTTAAACAATAATGAATAAAAATAAAAATAATATTTATTCAAGA
>NW_021479806.1:0-318 GCF_001605985.2 Dendrobium catenatum | reverse complement strand
TGGACAAAGCCATAACAATCTATGAAAATCCTTTAATGAACATTTTGTAATATCCTGCTAATCCAAGAAAGCTACGAACCTCCATAACATTCTTTAGTGTAGGTCATTCCACAATTGCTTTCATTTTCTATGTATCTATTGAAATTCCTTCCCCATTGATAATATGTCCTAAGAAGGAAATACTTCTTAGCCAACTTCACATTTTGAATATTTTGTATGCAGCTTATTTTTCCTCAATGTCTCAAAAATTATTCTTAAATGTTCAGCATGCTTTTTTTTATTATCCTTTTGTACTAAAATGAATGCACAATTCTATTA
>NW_021479805.1:0-2246 GCF_001605985.2 Dendrobium catenatum | reverse complement strand
TCCCCTGGATGTCGCCATCGTCCACCTGGCAGCAATCCGAACCCTCTCCAGCTCAATCCCGGTCGTCCAAGCTCCCGAAAGGTGGCCGAATACCCTTGAGCTCTCCAGACCTCTAGAAGCATTGGCATTTGCTCTCGATCGATTCCCAGAACTCTTTTGAACTCCCAGACGCTTCCTCCGAGCTCCCAGATCGATCCCTCCTTCCGTTCGAGCAAGCGCCTGTGAAATCCTTCGGCGTCCCGCTCGAAGTCGCACCTCCGGCCGTCCTCCGGTCCCGACATCTGAAGGAGAACTGTTTGCCACCGTCCCTTGATGCTTCCTGATATAGAAGCTCATTCGTTGAGGCCTTCTCTGCGGTAATCTCTCCATCCTGAGCTCCCTAGCTAGGTAGTCTGGTCGAGTGTGAAAGAAACCTTCACCCCAACGGATTTCCATCGTTGGATTGAAGGTTCCCACCATCCTGATCCTCCCTGTGAAATTTCATCGGAGTTCGCCGGCGGGATCGCCCTGATCAAGCCGGAGAAGCCCTGCGATCTCGGATACGAGCGGGAGGTTGAAGACGAAATCCCAGCCGTTGATCTCGATCAACGTCTCGGATTAAATCCCGCAGTATCGGAGCGCTGATAATCCCAGCCATTCGATCCGCCATCACACGGCTGTGGTTAACCCGGCCGTTAACTGTTAGCACCAATCATCATTTGGCAAATCGACGCGCGGCGCGTGTCAACGGCTGCTGACTGTGTAATTGCCGGATTAATAAATCCAAAAATTCAAGGAGCTTCAAAAATTAATAACTCCCTGTACACTTGTCCAAATTAAGTGTTCTTAGGCTCATTGGAAAGGTATCAGGGAGCTCTATAAAAGCCCTATGGTTCCAAACCCTGGTTAGATCAGTCATAGGCTTAATTTTAATTTGAGCATTTTATGTATTACTTTAAGTACTTTTTAAATACATGTCTACCAGATCTGGAATTTTGGGAGATTGAAATTGGACATGTTTGTGACATGTCCAAATTTTATCTCCCCATTTTAAGTTGTTCAAGGGCATTTTCCCTAATTTTTAAGTTTAAGGGTCATGGTTTGACCCTTAAATTCAAAAGGGGATATAGACCTATCCAATGGGATTTAGGGTGTGATTTTTTGTGTGCTGATGATGTGTAGGATGAGGAGTGTAGAGCCATTGATTTTGCCCCAATCCAAGCCTAGGATAGACCCCCATAGTGATTTGAAGGTGACTTAGAGCTCACCTTGGGTGGTTGGGTTAACCAGCTTAGAGTACTCCATTTGAGCTCAAATTTGGTGGGTTTAGTCCTTAGGGTTAGGTGATCCTATGGTCCAAATTTCATCAAATTTGGAGTTCATTTGGTTCCCCACGTAGGAGCCTAAAAAAAAAAATCCTTCTTAGAAATGGCCTTAACCCTGATTAATTGATAATGAACCATCCTTAGGTTGTAAAATCCATTAAAATGTCCTTAATTGTCTTTAATTAATCCCTTAACCTATAAGAATTGAAACCCTCTCAAATTGGTTCCTAGATTTGTCCTAGCTTGATCCTTAGGTAATTAGGGTTTAACCAATTTTGATTAATCTTAAAAATCCTAAAAATCACAAAAGGGCTCTAAACACTTGTCGATCTGTCCTTGGGTCATTTATGACCTTTGGAATTGATCCCAAGGAGTTTAGGGCTCATTTGGGTTCAAACCCTTAAGCAGACCCCTTAGTCATAGTAATTTAATAATCCCTACGAATGTGTAAAATTTCTAAAATTCACTGTTAATTATAGAAAAATTTTTATTAATCAACTTAGTGGTTAATGACTTCAATTAGAATCTATCATTCCCTAAAACTTTAAACCTTCATAATTTAGTTAAAACCAAGGACTCGACATCTTAGGTGACCTTAGGTCAAAACGGGCCAGAACTTCTAAAAATCATAACTTTTCATAGAAAACTCCAAATTGAGTGCAGCACCTGTCTAACAACTCATAATTAGGTCTAGTATTTATTAAAAATTTGAAACCCTTCAGATTAACTTTAATTTTAAAAGTCATGTTTTTACCCCCTAGTTAATGTATCCGGATAATCCTTTAAAACCCATTAATTTTTCTAACCTCTAAAATCCTATTAATAGGACATTAATATACTCAACCAACCCATTAAAATCAGTAATTAATTCTCCTAATATTAATTTACTCCATTAATTCTTACCTATTTAAAATAACTTAATTTACCCCGATTGCTACTAGG
>NW_021479804.1:0-227 GCF_001605985.2 Dendrobium catenatum | reverse complement strand
GAGTAAGGTTAAAAGAGGTGAAACTAGAATTTGAACTGGGAATATATTAAGTTGGAACACTTATTTCTATAATCAACGAAGGAGGGGTAGGAGAAACTTGGAAATTCGAAAATAATTCAGAATTGTCCCAACCTAACTTTATGTTTTAGATCGAGAGAATCTTTAATTTGAGTGGAGTAAATTATTAGATGGGATTATATTCTCAAAGGTTTGATATCTTATGATTC
>NW_021479803.1:0-312 GCF_001605985.2 Dendrobium catenatum | reverse complement strand
CAGCCACCAAGCCAACCACAAATAGAAACTATTTTTTTGGATTTCCTCTTTCTTTGTTTACCCACCAGAACGATAGTATCACGCATAACCCGACTTACATTCAAATCAAATAAGCCCTCATGTTCAAACACTTCCTTTTCATCAACCTCAAAAGGCATTAATAGAAAGTAAAGCAACTGGAATATCAACAAGCTGTTCAATGGAGGAGGCCGACACAAGAAAATCAGCAGGCATCGCATCACAGGAGAAGCAACAGAGGGATCCAACTCACTATAATCAATGTTCATCACCCCCATATTAACATCATAAAGT
>NW_021479802.1:0-496 GCF_001605985.2 Dendrobium catenatum | reverse complement strand
TTAAAAGGTTAAATAATTAATGATTAATCTATTTTAATGTTTAACACCCCTTAGAATCCATTCGTGGCGTTGTGCCACCAGGCTCGAGGAACCAGCCTCGTTGTGACACTTAGCCCCGCAGCACGGAGTAGTCCAGCCAATAAACTTCATCTTTAGGATGGTTGTTGTGTTTTAAAAGGTTTTTTGAATGTTTTAAACATTAAGCTAACATTTTCTGGAGTTTTAAAGCAATTTTGAGTTTTTATGAATTTCGGAATATTTTAATCATTTAATTAAAGGTTCAAAAAATTGACTCTTGGATTAAGGGTGTTTTCTGGAATGCTTGTATTTTATTAAAATACTAGACTTCACTACGATCAGTTAGACAGTAATTACGCTAAAATCGGATTTTTCAACATTTTATTACGAAGATTTGAAGTTTTGAACTAGATTTTAACTATGGTTTGACCAATTTGTTGACTTTTTGAATTTGATGTTTTTCTGGAATTTTAACATT
>NW_021479801.1:0-336 GCF_001605985.2 Dendrobium catenatum | reverse complement strand
GACCCCCTGAGATTGGATAGGGTCCAGATAGCAGTGCCTGTAGCACCTTTAGTCGTTCAGAGTCAACCAGCTCAGTTGTCAGTGGGTCAGCTTCAGAATCTGATTGCCTAGAAGGTAGAGCGGGCCATTTCCTCCAGTAAGATTGGAGTGTCAGTTAGAAGTGGGTGGCCAAACCCAGTAGAGTACAAGCAGGAGCCCTACCCCCTTTTTTCATCCCTCCTAGGTTCAAAGTGTTTGATGGGTTTGGGAATACAAGGCAGCATGTGGCTCAGTATCGGGCCATATGTTACAATATAGGAGGGAGTGATCCATTATTGTTGAGGTTGTTCGTCAGCA
>NW_021479800.1:0-217 GCF_001605985.2 Dendrobium catenatum | reverse complement strand
GGTGTATTCTGGGATGTTAGCATTTTATTAAAATACTAGACCATACTATTTACTTTATGCAAGTTTATGCATCTATTGAATGATGTGCATGCTTTCAATGCATTTGCATAATATACATGAATTCTTTCGATGCTTTTGTGCATCGCACTTGCATGTTTCTCAGTGCATTTGCATGGCACACTTGCATATTTATGGTGTATTTAACACACTAGCATGT
>NW_021479799.1:0-1430 GCF_001605985.2 Dendrobium catenatum | reverse complement strand
GAGATTAGAAAATGAAGAACAAAGAATGTATAAAATAACCCCAACATAGCTAGAAAGGAAATGCTTTACAAACTTTGTAAATCAAGTACATTCTTCGAATAAAAACGAGTGTGAAGACACAATTGAATAATTTCCTTGTAAAAGATAATTCTAATTTTATCCTTTGATATTTAATATACTTAGTTATACTTGAAAACATTTAAAATTTAAAATTTATTATTCTAAAAAAAAAACTCATAACTTGTACACAACAAAATTCTCTAAAACACAAAATTTAGTGAGAAATCAAATTTACATATTTTCTTAGTCGATAATTCTTATGTATAACTATTCGATTATTAACTATTATGATATCTGGAGTCGCCCTAGCCGCCTTCTGCGATTTTAGGGTTTTCTCATCTCCTCCTCCGTCGTGCCCTTTTTTCTACCCGATCTCCTTGTTTTTTTTCTCTGGGAACTTCTTTACTCTTAGAGTCTGAGTGTCTCTCAAAACTTAATCAATTTTTAATGGGGTCCCTGCAGTTTTGCTTTCCGATGAAGATGTTTTAAAACTTGCTTCTCCGTTCAAATTTACGCTTGTTGGGAAATTTGGGCTGCGAAGGCCAAATCTTGATTCGATTCGCTTATTTTTCAATAATCTTAAGCTCTCTGGTTTTTTCTCGGTAGGGTTGTTGGATTCTCGGCATGTTGTTATTCAACTATCTAACGATTTAGATTATAGTCGGATATTTGCTAGAAGAGCGTATTTCATTAATAATTGTCAAATGAGGGTGCTCAAATGGACTCTGTTTTTTGATGTCAAAGAAGAGTCTCTGATCGTTCCTATTTGGATTTCGTTTTCGAACTTGCGTTTGCATTTTTTTAATCCTAAGGTCCTTCATGCTCTCGGGGCTATCTTTGGTCGTCCGTTGCAAACGGATCAGGCGACGGCCACAAGGACCAGGCCGTCGGTGGCTCAGGGTGCTTGTGGAAGTTGATATTTCCAAAAAGCATGCTAAGGAGATTTGGGTGGGTTCTAAAGCTTATGGATATTTGCAGAAAGTGGAGTTTGAAAAAGTTTCATATTTCTGTCATTACTGTAAAATGCATGGGCATGCCTTCTCGGAATGTTTTTAATTGCATCCTGATTTAAAAAAACAACCGCGTGCTTCATTAGATAAAGAAAAAAAAAACTGAGAAAAATAGTGTCGTGGGTGAAGAAAATTTGCTTCATAATTCTAATGTTGTTATAACTGGTACTATCGATAAATCTCCTACTATTATTACGGAAAATTGTGATATAACTTTAGAAGAAAATGTGAATAAGGTTGTTGTCCCGACCACAGAACAGATAGATGTCCCAGAACCGAATATATATGTTTCTATAGACTCTATGCTTCATAATTCTAAAGATGATCAAATTTGTCTCAATAAAGAGCATACTTTACAAA
>NW_021479798.1:0-321 GCF_001605985.2 Dendrobium catenatum | reverse complement strand
GATCAGTGCTCAACTAGTGGAGATTTCTGACATTTGAGAATCTCTTTGGAGTATGACCAGTGCTTTTGTTTAAGACCAACCAGTTTTTGATATTGGTCATGCTCTTTTTCAATTGACATGCATTCTTTTGAGTTGTAAAGTAGAAGCCATGTGAGAAAAAGTTCCATTAAGCAGTTGTTAAGTTAAACATAATAAGAGCATAAAGTAAAATTCACACATAAATTTTGATCTTTTAGATATTTGATATGAAGGAAAATGGATACAAAAATTATCAAAAGATTTGTTGTGTGTGTGTGGAATTTTTATTTGGTCCGGTCACAG
>NW_021479797.1:0-1049 GCF_001605985.2 Dendrobium catenatum | reverse complement strand
TTCGATCCAAATTTCAGCAGCCTCCCGGCGTCTCCCCCGTTTAGGGGAAAAACCAAGAGGGAACCTTCCCCTCGACGCTACGTGAACGCTTTCAGGTAGGTGTAAAAAATGACAACGCGGTCGCATTTTTTATTTAAAATCCCCGCCAGCTACGTGAGCGTTTAAGGGTGCAGAGCACAAGTTAGAAAAAAAAACACAGATTATCCTCCTCTGCACTAAGTGAGCGTTTGGGGATACTAATATAAAAATAAAATAAAATAAAAATATTTTTTTATCCCCTTTGTTGCAAGCGTCGCACCGGTTTCCCGCCCTACAACGCTACTTGAGCGCCTAGGGGGTTTGCCGGCTCGTTGCTAACATTAAAGAGGGATCCTTAAGTCGTCGCAAGCATCGCACCGAATTCCCTCCCTACAACGCTACGTGAACGCCAAGGGGGTTTGTCGGCCCGTCGCAAGCATCGAGAAAAGAATCATCTCTTTTTTAATTTAGTTTGAAAACTCTTCCTCTTCACTCTTCCTTTCTCTTTTCTTCTTTTTTTTAACCTCTTCTTCTTTCTCTTTTTTTTTTTTTTAAGAAGATACATATGCATGTGTATCTAAACAAATAAAGACTCACACACACATATGCATACTACTTTGACATTAACAATAACAATACAACAAGCAATAATAACCATTAATTTTGAATTAACAATGATGATTATCATTAACTAATAAACCAAAGCAACAAGGGAGGACTTACTGTATAATTAAATGACAAAACAACATGACTAGGGAGATGGACTATTTGAATGGGCCAATGAGTTAGAGTAAATGTGGGAGTATGAAGACTATGTGGGGCTGAATTTTCTCTTTGAAGATTAGGTGGGTTGCAAGTTTTATAGAGCACGTGTTAGCCTTCATGAAGTAAGGAAGTGGACTGAATTTGCTTGGTAAATGAGCTTTTGATTTGCTGTTTGGATTGATCCACAAAAGGGATTGGGAGTGTTGGGTTTATGTGCTGGGCTGATTTATAGTGGAGTGATATTGGGCTTGAGATGGGTTGTTGGG
>NW_021479796.1:0-387 GCF_001605985.2 Dendrobium catenatum | reverse complement strand
CAATAAATATGGTCATGTTTGTCTCTCTCAGAGATGCTGATAAGATTATCTAAAGGAAGTGCTAAAAGATGTAAGAAAGCAATGATCACCAATTGAGGCAATCAGATTAATTTTACCCAAGAAGTGAAGATGGACAAGCTTGAAGGAGATGATAGATAACATAAGTATGTTTTAAAGACCACAAGAAGTGATTAGATTGGTCCGTCCTTTGTGATGCATGGACATTATATGATCTAAATGACATAATAGAGCAAGACAAGAAGTTTATGGAGATCATTAGATGTGGATATATAGATTAGATTAGCCATCTCCTAGAGTTAGAGATGAAATGAGTTGAAGACAATGACTTAGTGATGTGAAACCACATGCAAGGAGCTCATTAAGACA
>NW_021479795.1:0-263 GCF_001605985.2 Dendrobium catenatum | reverse complement strand
AAATCAAATTTGGGTACTATAAAATAGTGACCCGAACTTAAGTAATAAATGCAAATCTGGACTTATCCCAGCCTGGATTGGGGAGCCAGCTAACCACCTATGCGCTTTAAAACCATGTGTGCAGTCTCTTGTGAAAGATAGGTAGGGATGTTTTTTAAGTTTTAATGAATTGAGGGCCGACATCTAAGATAGATCCTAATTGGCCCCTTAACTTATGTATGATAAGAAATGTCTAGAAATGAAATTAATATTTTAGACTCTTT
>NW_021479794.1:0-341 GCF_001605985.2 Dendrobium catenatum | reverse complement strand
ATGATGGCTTACACTTTATTCTCAAAATTATCGCAGATGTAGTAGAGAGCGCTGTCTAAGTATAACTGCTTTCTATAGAACTCATATCATTGAATAAACAAACAATGATCTATTGGAGATTTTGAATTTCTACATACATATCAAATTTATTTACTGAATGGAAGAAATCAATGACCCAAAATAATTCGAACGACTTCATACTTACACAAACACACACGTTGTTGCGTTCTGGAATATTCCTGGCGGTAGAGAGATATAAAATTTAGCGTCCAAGCATCATACGAAAATTCAGCACACAAACAGGTAGAAAAGATAGGTGCATCAATCACAAGAGTGTGGGC
>NW_021479793.1:0-321 GCF_001605985.2 Dendrobium catenatum | reverse complement strand
AATTTTTTTGAGAGGGGGCAAAATACCCAAAATATTCCAAAAAATACCATCTAAAATTAAAAAAAAAAATTTTTGAGGGTGGGCATTTGCCCCCCCTCACTTGTATGGGGATCCGCCCATGAGTATGTGGGGTCGGATACATGAATTATTTTTCTCCATTGTATCTTGTTAGGAGTTAAATTCTTATTTAAATGTAATAAAAAGAGGTCATTTCTAATATTTTCTAATACAAAAATTGTAGGTCTATTTCAGTATTTCTACCTCTCATTGGCCTATTAATTGAGAGCTTAGGCTTCCAACTAAGAGGTCCAAGGTTCGAGT
>NW_021479792.1:0-951 GCF_001605985.2 Dendrobium catenatum | reverse complement strand
ATATATATATAAAAAACACCCCCTCATAATTTATAAATGAACCATAATTCTGGCTAAGAGAATGACTACCCTTCTCAACCTTTTTTAGGATATACTTGGGATGACTAAAGCATTTTGTAAAGTTAATTGTGTTATTGTGGGGAAAGAAAATTAGTTACTCTAGTTACAAAAAAATAGTTTTCATCATATAAATCTACGAAAAATAACAAAAAAGTAGCGGCCAAACGAAATTCTGTGAGCAGTTAAAAAATTATTCCAAAGAGACCCTTTGTGATATTATGTGTTGCTTGAAAGTTTACCCACACCTCCAAAAAGAGGTCCATCAAAGCCTTTCTCAATGACCACCTTTTAATGTCAGCTTATTCATCACCCTAAGATTATGTTGCCTTCATTTTTTTTTTAAATATGTATTTTCAATGTAAGAAAATTGATGTCTCTACTCATTTTCTTTCTTTGATTGTGTGATTGTCATTTATGACAAGACTTATAACACATAAAATATTATCAATAATTTTTTTACATAAACACTCTGACAAACACTTTCATTGTCAAATCTCAAGTCCTATATGAGAAAAGTGAAAAATAGCATTAGTTAGTCAACAACCAACTTAAAATTTATAGAATAATCATGACATAAATCATTTAATATATAAATGCTCATATAACTATCTTCAATTAAACAATATGCAACAGACAGATTATTTGTATTCACAAGCTAACCAATTGTTAACCCTATCTCTTTTATTTATTATTTTTACTAACTTTGAATTGAATGAGTATATGTTAGGTGATGATGTGGTAAGCATTTCTATTAGTTTAAGAAAAACTTAAACAAATAGGAGAGTCAAATAAATTGCATAAGAAAAAAGTAAACAAAACAAACAGTTTAAAAAATTTCAAGCCTTTCTTCAGTTATTTAATGAAATCCTTACAGAAAATATAGCAAAGCAT
>NW_021479791.1:0-219 GCF_001605985.2 Dendrobium catenatum | reverse complement strand
AGAGTTTACCCAAAGAAAGAGGTTATACGAAGTTCCAGTGGTGGTTTGAGGGCTTGAGAGAAAGTAGACAGCCAGTGGTGTCTCCTTGGACGTATGGATAGCAACGCATTTTTCTCGAACCCTTGAACAAAACCCCTATGGATAGCAACACATTTGTTCTCGAACCCTTGAACAAAACCCCACAGACATAGGTGAAATGAAACTCCAAACTTCACTGGA
>NW_021479790.1:0-253 GCF_001605985.2 Dendrobium catenatum | reverse complement strand
ATAATAAATCCATCAGATAATATCTTAGATTTTATCTGGAATAGCAGTATTGTTTTTAAATATATTATTGTTGCGTCCTGGAGTATTCGCGGCGGTAGAGAAATATAGTTTAATGTCTTAGCATTGTATGAAGATCCATCACACAATTAGATAAGTGAAAGGGTGTAGCATTTATAAGAGACACCAGAGTTTTTTACTTGGAAAACCCCTGAAAAAGGGGAAAAACCACGGGGTCTGGCCCAGTTTGAATGAA
>NW_021479789.1:0-293 GCF_001605985.2 Dendrobium catenatum | reverse complement strand
TATGATACTATTTGTTTTGAGTACAGGAAGCCAGGTCACCTTCGAGCCGATTGCCCCAATCAGAAAAGTCAACCAGCAAAGGAGAAATGAGATGACAAAGCTAAATACAAGAAAGGAAAGACAAAGTCACAGAAAGTTTTTTGGGCCGACTCTGCCTCAGAATTATCAGAAGAAGAAGCAGAGGAGGAGGTAACAAATTCGTGTCTTATGGCTAATGATAACCTTGATCAATTGGATCAGGATGAGGTATGTCAAATTTCATATGAAGAATTATTGCTTATCTCTGAAAATAT
>NW_021479788.1:0-310 GCF_001605985.2 Dendrobium catenatum | reverse complement strand
TGTACCAAAAATCTTGAATTTTAAGGGTTCTCACACATCTGACATGTCTCCAACACGTGTTGGACACGTCGAAAACGTGTCTGATTAAAAAAATATTATATGCAAATTAGAAACGCGTCTTAAATATTTTGTGAAAAAATGTTTAAATATAATTTCTTGTATTTTAATTTTTTTTTTTAAAATATAAACTAAATTTTTTTATTTTTTATCTATAAAACCCCCGTAATCAATACCCAATTCATCGAATATTCTTATTTTCATTTCTCTTTAGCTGCTTGCAACTTTGGTTTCATAACAATATCCGATGTCA
>NW_021479787.1:0-306 GCF_001605985.2 Dendrobium catenatum | reverse complement strand
ACTTCTATTCAGGGCGATGCTCTGGATGATATGCACTAAATTAAACTAATCATCCGGGATAATCGCGAGATCAGCCTGGATGCTCAGGTTATTTTCCATCGTCTAGACATCTATTCAGGATGATGTTCTGGACAATATTCAATGATTTGTACTAATCGTAAAGGATGATCGAACCACTATAAATTTTTGTGTACTTTATTACTGTTTATGCATTAAATTTTTGCACTTTATTTTCTTTGTGATGAACTTTGGTTTAAGTTTGTGCTTTTGCTTAAATATTTTTTTAAATACCAATTCACCGCCCCC
>NW_021479786.1:0-310 GCF_001605985.2 Dendrobium catenatum | reverse complement strand
TTTTCTTGCTAATTAAAATGAGAAAATTAAAGAAGTTACATCTACATATGCAAGCTCAAATTTAAAATTAACTTCACCAATGGTTCATAATATTGGTGTCTCTTCTTCTCAATTATAGTAGATGAATCCTATAATGTAACTAGTTATTGCAGTAAAATATATAGATATGTTGGCTTAAGTTGTTGACTATTGGCACATGAAACATATTTCACTTCAAGAATTATCAATATTATAGGAACTACATATAAGAGGAGTGATGATCTTAAATTCATTTAACATAATAAAATAACTTTTTATCTAATAAAAAGGG
>NW_021479785.1:0-263 GCF_001605985.2 Dendrobium catenatum | reverse complement strand
ACAAGGCTTGGTGTGATCGATTTGAATGCTTAATTAATGTGATTCTGCAACATTGATGTGTGTTTTGTTTTTTTAGTTAGTTTTTTCTGTATTTTTGAGTTTGTGATTTTATGTATTTTGTATTGTTTTTTTATTGTGATTGTATTTTGGTTTTAAAAATTTCTCACATCTAGATTTTTGAATGCATGCTTGAAAAATTAAGTGGAAATCGTCCGAGATGAAATTCATTTCGTACGGGATGAATTATGTAATGTATTAACTAT
>NW_021479784.1:0-374 GCF_001605985.2 Dendrobium catenatum | reverse complement strand
GATATACATTTTTTTTAATGAATTTGGATCGTCTGAGATGGTGGCGAATTTCTATGCAATTCAAATAAGATATAAAGGCCTGGGTTACGACGGAAACAAGGCCTTGAAAATGCTCGAATGACGTCCGATCGACAAATGGACAGTGTCATTACATCCGGAATGTCGTCTACATTCAGAATATATATTTTATTTAATAAATTTTTTATCATCTTAGATGTTGGTGAATTTCTAGGCGATGCAAATATGATATTAAGGCCTGCGTTACGATGGAAATGAGGCCTCGACGATATACGAACGACGTCCGATTGACAAACGAACAGAGCCATTGCGTCCGGAATGTCGTTGACATTCAGAATATACATTTTATTTAATAA
>NW_021479783.1:0-222 GCF_001605985.2 Dendrobium catenatum | reverse complement strand
AATTCAACTTGTTTATGCAGATACTCCAAACTACGTAAGTAATGTTTTTTTGTTCTCTCTTATCAAATTTTGGTATCAAAGATAGATTTATAAATCTCGCAACCATCTTACCAAATCCCTAAAGCCCAAATTTGTTGGAGTCCGACATATCACACCCCATTAACATCATGTATGTATGTAATCCTCCTTGCGCCATGCCCAACCCAACCATTACGAGGCCTA
>NW_021479782.1:0-348 GCF_001605985.2 Dendrobium catenatum | reverse complement strand
GTTCATTATACTGAAAAATAAATTTAAAATAAAATATTGTAAATATTATTTAATTCAAATATAGGTAAATATATACACATATAAATATAGAGAGCATATGCATTGATGCCTCTTATAACTCCCTATCATCTATCACCCTCCCATTTAAGATAGTTGTAGAGTATATCAATATAAAATGAAGTATGATTCAGAATAGATCAAATATAAAGTCATAATAATGTATTCCAACATAGATTATTTCCACCATGGGCCCAAGAAAATAATTTTCATAGCATCTTCTCTTTCCAATTGAGGGCACCACTTTAAGAAATGCATTCTAATGCAAATATGATATGTAATTAAATTTCT
>NW_021479781.1:0-212 GCF_001605985.2 Dendrobium catenatum | reverse complement strand
GATCTTTTTGACCAGAATTGGGGTCGAAGTTGCCCCCCAGTCTGAATTTGATTTCCATGAAATTGATGCATCCATAGTAGTAAAATAATCTTTTGAGTTTGGAGCCAAAATTGTCCCTTAGTCGGGAACCACTTTCCCATAGACGGCGCCAAACTGTTGCGTCCAGGAGTATTCACGGCGGTAGAGAAATATAAAGTTTATCGTCTTAGCAT
>NW_021479780.1:0-205 GCF_001605985.2 Dendrobium catenatum | reverse complement strand
ATATAAAAAAGGGGAAGAAAAAAAAAGAAGGAAAGAAAAAAAAGAGAAGAAAACCTTTTTGAACAAGTGTTAAAGACATGTGCCATAGACCTTAGGTCCGGCCAACAATGTTCAAATCAAAGACCTACGCCATCAATCGTAGATCTGGGCGAATGGTTTTAAAATTTGAAGACCTGCACCGTTGAATTTTAACCCAGGCAGATGA
>NW_021479779.1:0-418 GCF_001605985.2 Dendrobium catenatum | reverse complement strand
GAACCACTATAAATCTCTATGTTTTTTACTACTATTTCTTTCGTATTTAATTTCCACACTTTGATTATCATTGTGGTGAATTTTTGTTTGAGTTTATGTTTTGTTTGAAAGATTTTTAAAATACCAATTCACCCCCTCTCTTGGTTAGCCTCGGGCAAGTTCATAAGGGTTTAACATCCCTAACGAACTTTCCCCGACAATGAATGCAGTTTGGGAAGTTCAACCTAAGTAGTCTTGGGCAAGGTTGGGAACTATGCTCTTTCTCTTCATATGAAGCTATGGAAAGAGTATTATCAGGTGGCCATTGGTTTGTTTGTAGCCATATTGACAACTGGACTCCAGAATTTTCTCTTACACTGAAGGGTTTGACATCTCTTATACGGGTAAGGATGCCTCACCTACCTATTTATTATTAGGA
>NW_021479778.1:0-472 GCF_001605985.2 Dendrobium catenatum | reverse complement strand
CTCATTAGTATATAAAAAATTTATCATTTTATGTTTATGCAAACTTTTGATTTTGAGGCTTACGCCTCAAAACGCTTTTGAGTCTTACGCCTCGCCTCACGAATGAAAAATGCCTCAATACCCGAATACGCAATTTTAAACATTGGATGAACCACAACGAAACAAAGTTTATTTGATGAAAGAAGAACAAAAGCAAGCAAGATATAATGGATCTTCAATTTGAGAGAAAGATCTAGCTCTCCCAATCCCTAGCCGGCGACTAGAGCCCAAATACTTAAGAGATATCTCAAATTTCAGCCAAATTTAAGATGCCCGAACCCTAGCAAAACATACTAATTAATGCATACAATTCAAAAGGAAATTTCTAAAAAACCCCTACTTTGAAATTTCCCTCATAAATCCCTCCAAAACCTTTCCTTATTCCTGCTACCAACAGGGGCCAAGCATGCAAATCTTCTGAGGCGCAGACCTT
>NW_021479777.1:0-879 GCF_001605985.2 Dendrobium catenatum | reverse complement strand
GAGCAATCATATCAATCATGATATTTTTAATTATCTCATTTCAATTTATTAAATACTTTATTTCATTAATGAAAACTTTGTTAATAATATGCAAACATAATAGATCAAAATTATAATTAACTCACATAGCTACAACTATAACAACCTAAATATAATTAAGGATTACAAAAATTTATCAATCTAAAATTTCTAAATTTAACAATAATATAATCTATATATTTATATGAACAATTAAGATTTGAATATGCACACAATCAATATGAATTTTATCAACTCTTTTTAAACTAAAATGTCTTAAAAAACAAAGTTATACTAATCCCTACTATCTAATCAAAATAGTTCAACTAAGATAAATTATTGCACAACATGGATATAATTTTAACAAAAAGAAAGAGATGTCGCTGAAAAAAGGTACAATGACGACATAGGATGAGAATAGAGAAATGAAACACCCATCACTAAGACAATCAACCCCACAATTATATTCTCCATGTCATGTCCATCTCACTCCACACCTCACCTAGCTTAAACAAATAAATGTAGTTGCCTAATTGGCTTATGTCAAGCTTCTTTATCTATTTTAAATGAAGTTTAGGTTTCATTGGAACAATTTTTTTTATGCTTTACAAAATATTTGTAGTATAATTCTTTTTTTAATTTAAAATTAAGTTTAAAACCAGTTTTTAGAAACGCACTAGAAGGCTGATGTGCTCGTTGGTGGCGGCTTGTCATATTGCTTTTAAAAAGAGTTTTAGTCCAAAAAATTATTATTTCACTAGTCGGCGTTTCAGCCTTCCCTTTATTATATTTTTTTAAAATGAAAGCCTTTTGGTTGCGGCTTGGGCAGAGCCGGCGCTGGGGTCCAAGCAGGCCTAGCCC
>NW_021479776.1:0-290 GCF_001605985.2 Dendrobium catenatum | reverse complement strand
AAACAAATAAAAGATGCCAAAATAACACAAACATCAGAGAGCAAAGATATAAAAACAATACAAACTCAAGCATGAACACAGAATAACCTAAAAATATGAAGAGTAATCTGGTGGAGGTGGTGGTGGTAGTGGATGGAAAAATTGATGAACGGTGGAAAATTGCTCTATATGCCAAGCCACATTATTTACATATTGTTTTTACTACTCTACTATGTAGGTGTCAAAATGAGCCAAATCATTATCATGTTTCCTGTTGCTGTTCTACTATGTAGGTGTCAAAATAAGCTTCT
>NW_021479775.1:0-320 GCF_001605985.2 Dendrobium catenatum | reverse complement strand
GCCTGAGGCCCTTGCCTTCGCCGGACCACCACCTGAGGCCCTCGCTTTCGTCGGACGCCCTACGCTACGCTAGACCTTCATCTAAAGCTCTCATCTTTGTCAGGCCACTGTCAAAGACTCTCACCTTTGCTAGACCTTCACCTAAGGCCTAAAGTTTTGCCAGACATTCATCTAAGGACAAGAGTTCTGCCAGACCATCATCTAAGGCCCGGAGTTCTGCCTGATCATCATCTAAGGCCTGGAGTTTTGCCAGATCATCATCTAAGGCCCGAAGTTCTGTCAGACCATTACCCGATACCCGGACTTCTATTGTACAATTG
>NW_021479774.1:0-259 GCF_001605985.2 Dendrobium catenatum | reverse complement strand
ACTCATCAAATTCATCAAGAAGAGCCATGTGATTGGATTCAATCATTGAATAATCTTTAAGAATGACTTCAACTCTTTCTACAAATTTGAAAATTCTAATTTTAGGCTTACATGAGTTTTTTTGAGTTTTTTATATGATGTATGCATTTTCTCACAAATCTCAAATAATTCATCATAGGTTGGTTTGCATACCTCTTCCTCATCGCTTTGCTCAAGATGATTTTCCCCTATTAAGCATAGGTTTGTAGTCTCTTCCTCT
>NW_021479773.1:0-211 GCF_001605985.2 Dendrobium catenatum | reverse complement strand
CAGTTCGAGACCGATCCTTCTATATGAATAGATATGAGTCGACACGGCTCGAATTATCAAACAAATATACGGTCAGGATGTTGACCGGAATATCTATTTTATACGTTCATATAAGGCCTTCAAGGCCCATGAAAAAAGAAATTTTATACGTTCAAGGTTCAAAGCCTAGATGATACGATCCTCTGTCGACCGCTAGAAAAATTCTAGGGGT
>NW_021479772.1:0-268 GCF_001605985.2 Dendrobium catenatum | reverse complement strand
AATAAGCTAATAGTGATAATAATATATAAAAACAAATAATAATAAAAAAATCTTACTCTTATTTATATATAAAACAAAAGCTAATAGATTACCTTTAAAAAAAAAAAGATATACATGTACATGCATAGCATCACTAGTGGGAATCTCATAATAGTCTTTTGTCTTTTTCCCTTGGAGTATGCAGAAGAATTCACAGAGATGGAATATAGGGAAATCAACTTTAAAATGTTGAGGGGAAAAGCTCACGTGAAGGACAAGGAATTCACTT
>NW_021479771.1:0-311 GCF_001605985.2 Dendrobium catenatum | reverse complement strand
TGTTGATCAACATTTGCTAACACGCTTTATTCAAGTTATTACCGGGAAAATGTTTCTATTTATGTTTTCATCTTTTCTTTTAATTTTGTTTTTACATGCTTCAACATGATCTTAACAATCAAGAGATTAAAAGAAAAAAAATTCATAATAGCAAAAAGCCAAGAAAAAATAGTCGGAAAAAGATTAACGATGATGTGAAAAGTCATCATAACAGATTAGCTACTAAATAAGAGCATGTCCGTTTAAACCAAACTGTTGCTTGGTCTTCCAGTTTCACCAAGGGAATCAAGAGTTTGAGTTGATGTACTAAT
>NW_021479770.1:0-215 GCF_001605985.2 Dendrobium catenatum | reverse complement strand
AAAATAAATAAATAAATATAATTTTATGATTAAAGAAAAATAATGATCATTTTTTCATTTGGAATAATGTAAGAGTCTTAAAGTTTTCTCATCTAATTCCAAAATGTTTCTTCAAAGGTCCCACATCACATGGGTTGAACTCCGTATACTTCAGTATCTTAGACTTTTGTTTAGGATAATTATCTTATTGTTTTGTTTTTCATATCACAATCTTA
>NW_021479769.1:0-960 GCF_001605985.2 Dendrobium catenatum | reverse complement strand
GATACGATTAGCCATGGAGGGTAGCGGCTTTCACCTAACAACCTCGATGGATAATAATATATATAACTCTAAATTCACGATATTTCCCCTATTCGATACATCAGCTCGAATAGGGTTTATTTGATTGTGGGGATCGGTTTCCTACGGGCGCAAGCCCCCGTAGTTAATTACATCTTAGACCTTGATATAAGAAAACTCTCGATTAAGGACATTAAATTATCTTCTCTAATGGGTTTAGTGCAAAGGGAAAATCTAGGCTTTCCTAATCAAAGAGGAAGAATGTCCCAAATTGGTTCAATCAATCACGCGGGGTTCAGTCAACATCCGGTCGGCTCAAGGAAGTAGAAACTGAAGAAAAAGAAGAGAGGCAAAGCATCTCAAGCAAGCATGAGAGAAAGAAGAAGGTGGCGTCATCTATGTGATGCAGATGTGCAGGATTTATAGCTTCCAAAAGGATGGAGACTCACCCACCGATAAGGCGTATAGAGGTACACTCGTACCCCTCACCTTTAGACCCTAAATATATAAAAGATGTAGTGTCGTACATACGATACTAGCATCTACGACCTAGCTAATGCAATCCTGGACTTACTCTTTGCCTGACAAAGGAGGCCAGCTAAAATCCTAAGCACAACAAACCGTCCTATATGTATGTAAGATGGGAAGGCTCTATCCTAAAGATTCAAGGATTAATAGTTCGAAAGAGTTGAATCATGGACTCTACAATATGCGAACGAACATATCTAGCGTTGTTAATGATGCATGAAACAAATACACGAGTAAGAAAGATCCTTAGGTCCACTAATGCAATGCATGTATGTAGGTAAAGTGCATTGTGGAGAAAAGTGTATAAAAACGTATGCATGACATCCAGAGTACAAAATAAATAAATAAACACACCCTAAGGGTATCCTTCAGGCAATATACCCGCACAGAAAATCATCATAGTCATGCCCACTT
>NW_021479768.1:0-997 GCF_001605985.2 Dendrobium catenatum | reverse complement strand
AGAAAAATTCAAGAAAATGCCATAAAATAGGAATTTGATTCACTACTTGCCTCAATGCCATTGAAGCCCCAGGGCAACTCTAGAGCCTTGTGTTATAAGTATGTTAAAATTTATTGCATATTAATTCAACAACCTAACATTGAACCTTTAATCATTGACCATTCGAAGCACATCAGAACTATCATTTGGGGCACCATTACACAACTTATTTATAGAAAATACATTATTAATTCAATGCCATGGTGTTCTCTTCTTAAGAGTCTCAATGCCATGGTGGCATCGGGTGCCAAATTGTTAGTAGCACCGAGGTGAGGAAGTTGGAGTAGTTCATTGTTGAAGCGTCATGTCAATTTAGCCCAATGCCATGATAGATTAATAGATATCAGACATCAACATAGTAATGCTAATTCATTCAAAATGTTGTGATGCATACATGTATAATGTCATGATGCCTGTGTTAGGTTTCTGTATTAAGTATAAATAGTTTTTATTTCTAATTTGTAAGGTTGGCCATATATTTCAGGTGATATGTTCTTCACTTGAACTCTTATAACTTGTTGCAATTTATATAATGAATTTTGTTTTGTGTAAAATTATTTTTTATGGTTAGCTAATTCTTGAGTTTTATACTTTTTATGGATGTATATTTTTCTTATATAGACTCTAATAGATGTAATGATTTTTTATTATTTTCGATCACTCCCGCTATTAATTTAGTTATTGCAATAGCCATGTTCTAATTTAAAACTTAGTGTGATTTGTTGTCTAAATGGAGGAATGATGGAACAAATAGGAGGTTTGAAATAAAAAAATTTCATGCCTAGATATACGATGGATATGATTTTGTGATCTAAGGAGATATAATAACTATGGTAGGGTGAAAACTCTACTTTACACCCTTATAATCTTGACATAGATCTAAGGGTGCATATACTCTAATTCAAAACATATCTTAGAAGAGACTACTCAAGAAAATATTGCATCCTTCATCCTCATA
>NW_021479767.1:0-779 GCF_001605985.2 Dendrobium catenatum | reverse complement strand
GCTATTTTCTGCAAGAATAGGTTGTGGGTACCTTTGTTTGGAGATTTGAGGCAGGAGATTCTGTACGAATCTCACCATTCAGGCTACACGATTCATCCAGGCAGTGATAAGTTGTATGCTGACATGAAAATTTTGTTCTGGTGGCCTGGAATGAAGAAGGATGTGGCAGAGTTTGTGTCGAGATGCGAGACCTGTTAGTTGGTGAAGGCAGAGCATCAGCGACCAGGTGGACTGTTGCAGTCGTTGTCTATCCCTGAATGGAAATGGGAGGAGGTAAAAATGGACTTTGCGATGGGTTTTTCCCGATCTAGACAAGGGCACGATGCCATTTGGGTGGTTGTGGATAGATTGACGAAGTCCGCCCATTTTCTTCCGATCAGGCAGACCGATCCGGTGGATCGTTTGGCACAGATATATGTGAAGGAAATAGTCAGATTGCACGGTGTGCCTCGAGTGATTGTTTCTGATCGAGATGGACGATTTACTTCCAGACTTTGGAAGGACATTCAGCAAGGCTTGGGTACGAATTAAACTGCATTTCAGTATAGCCTTTCATCCTCAGACCGACGGACAGTCTGAGAGAACTATTCAGGTGCTGGAAGATCTGTTGAGACTTTGTATTCTGGACTTTGGCGGAAGCTGGGAGGATCATATCCCACTGATTGAGTTTGCTTATAACAACTGTTTCCAGTCCAGTATCAGTATGGCACCGTACGAGGCTTTGCATGACAGGAAGTGTCGTACTCCTTTGACTTTGACGGAGGTCGGAGATAGACAGG
>NW_021479766.1:0-386 GCF_001605985.2 Dendrobium catenatum | reverse complement strand
CTGGATCACACGGGAGCGACTGGTAGGTTGAAGACGATGTTCGAGAACGGTCCAGGCCTCATGAGCGGTGGAGGCAGTGAGGATATACGGTAATATGATTTGAGATACCGTCGAGAAGAGGGCAGCGAGGAGATTGCTGTCGATGACAAGCCATTGCGCATAGGCGGTTGAGTTGATGTCCGGAGGGGCGGAAATGGTGCCAAGAAGATGGCCAGCAAAGCTATTCGCCGTGAAATGCTGTAGCAGTTGGACACGCCAAATGTGGTAGTTGTCCGAGGTGAGTTGATGAGGAGCAAGGTGTCACGACCCGACCCGACGGGGACGGATCCCGCCCGAGCCGGATCGCGAAAAAACCTTTTTATCCAGGATCTGGCTTTGGAATTTGG
>NW_021479765.1:0-233 GCF_001605985.2 Dendrobium catenatum | reverse complement strand
ATTAAATATTTATTATATTTGATATAAAAAGAAAAAAATAATAGTTTTTTATTTTTTTTAGGGCTTAAATGTTTCTTCTAAAAACTTTCAAATGGTTATTCTTCTAGCTTAATAAAATATAATTTGGATTAGAATAAATTAAAGAGTACAATGATATAATAGTAATTACATAAGAAATATGTGATGTCCTGAGAACTGAAAAAAACCTAAGATGAAATATTAATGTTTGATTA